>NW_012267267.1:1802318-1814618 GCF_000151885.1 Dipodomys ordii
CCGGGAGCCCGGGTGCGGCGCTCCGCCCCGGCCCGGTGGGAGGGGTCGCGAGGCCGGTCTGGGAGGGTTGGTACCGCGGGTCTGTCCCGAAGGCGGCCCTAGAACAGTTCCGTTCTCAAGTTAGGGTGACAGGAGGGGATAGGGAAGGCGAAATGCTGGGACTAGACCCCCAAGACAGCCAGATACACCCCAAGTTGGACTCGAGAAGAGATGGATGATTCTGGATTTTTTTTTTCCCTGAAATAAGCGGATTCGGAAAACTCCAGGCCCCGGACAATAAGGAGTCGGCTTTAGAAACACCTGAGGCCTGCTACTGGCAGCCGCCACGCCCCTCCCATGGGAGGGCCGGTGGTCACCCCCTTGGTCAGAGCCACTCTTCCCCCAGGCTCAGTAGTCTCCTCTCTGAGCACAGGCCTCTTGCCTTCCTGCCTCAGCTATAACTGTGGTTGGGATGATCCTTCCTCGATTTACCCTTGGCTAGGCTTTGATTACTCCAGGCAGGGCACCTGAGTCTGGGTCAGAATTTCCACGGAGATGCGCAAAACTGATTAATGTAGGGTGTGTCTGGGGCCGAGTGACTGGGGAAGCAGGTAGGAAAGGAAACCTGTAAGAGTCACTTCCTCCAGATCTCTGACTCTTATTATAACGTCCGCAGCCAGGTAGGCGGGAAGCAGAGATTGTTATCCTTCATACTGGAAGGAAGTTGGGGAGGGGGCAGTGATTGCCCAAGAACCCAAGTGATGAGCCGCAGAGGAGCTCAGGCCAACATCTGGGTCTTATCTCTGGGTTTCAGTACCACAGACCCCCCTGGATGGATCCCCAGCAGGATATTGTGATCACCCCACCTTTGGAGTTTGTTCTCATCATCAACTTGACCTTAGGCACAGGGTTTTTCTCCTGGTCCTGGTCTCCTCCTTGAGGTCAGGGGTCAGGCAGCTCAGTCTGTCCTGAAACACTGTAGAGTGCAATAACTGTAACACTGTAGATGACTAGAGGGCAGAGGGTGACCTAATCTGCATTAGCCCTTGAGTGTCCCCAAAGACTCAGCTGTGGTAAATCTGGGCATTACTGATACTCCCACAACCTGGTCTACTCCACAGATCACACCCTGTTCTTGCCGGACCTCAATTTCCTGGTAAAGCCAATCATTCATCCCTGAGCATCTATTCAGGGCTCTTGGCCTAGTCTAACTCTCACCTTTAAGGGCCCCACCCCTTCCTGGGTTAGTTAGTGAGTCTCTAAGGAGAGGTGTTATAGGCAGGACTGAGACTTGCAGAGAGTGGTATGCAGGGCCTGGACTGTGGGATAATTCTGGATACATGGTGTAAGGAGGGGGAGGAAGGCAAGCACACCCTTTTGGAAGGGGGAGTCAGGAAAGGAATGCTGGCTAATCTTGCTCAGCACCAGCTCTTTCAACACTTTCTTCCCAGTGACTGGGATTAACATAATTTGCAGAGCCCTTTGTCAAAAATTACTAAGGCAGCACCTGCCTAGCAAGCGGAAGGCAGTTCAAACCCTAGTACCAACAAGAAAAACCATATAGTCATGAACTTTTACCCCCTAGCCTGGTGGTAGAGCACTTGCCTAGCAAGCAGGCATTTCCAGATATTAGAGGAGATTCTCCAAATTCTCTTACTCTAGCAAAAGAATTCCAGGATTTCCCCTATCTCTTGTGGGACCAAACTCTTCTGGGTTCCATCCCCACCCAACTCTTTGTAACAGCAAAGCATTCAAACCAGCACCAGGCCTTTCTGGACCCATGGTTGTGTGGACTTCACATACCTATGAAAATAGCCCCACCAGTGGCTCATGTAAGTCTAGAAGGTTCCTCAAGATGCAACTCAAGATTGGATCTTGTGATTGGAGGAGGAAGGAAAGTGGCAGTAAGAAGGGGTCAGGATCATATTACCTTCATTATTTCTATCAACACCTAGAACCCTCATCTCTCATCCCCCACCTAGACTACCTCAACAGCAGCAGCCCAGTTTCTCTTTTTGTCCCCTGGCCTAGTGGACAGACAAGCTTCTGGAGCACTTATTCCTGGGAAGGGCCAGCCTGTGCTCTAGCCACAGCTGAGCCCACCCTCTGGATTAATGATTGTTCAACTCAGCTATCTTTCTTCACTGGCTATACAAGCTGTAGAGGAAGCCGACATCCCAGCAGTCCCTGGGAGTTGGGCCCAAAGTCCAACTTGGAGCCAGGCTGTCACCTGACCTAGCAGGAAATTGCCAACTTGTCCCCAGGGAGGAACTAGCCATCAAGCTAGGGGCAGCAGCCTAAGGCCCCTCCAGCTTTACTCTACTGGTTCTAGAAACCCCGGGCTCAGGTGGGTACCAGGGGCTCACACCTGTAATTCAAACTACTCAGAAGTAGAGATCTGAGAACCTAGATTGGAAGGAAAGCCCAGGCAGGAAAGTCAGGAAGTAGAGCTATGGCTCAGGTGGAAGAGCAAAAAAGCATTGAGCACAAAAGCCCAAGGAGGGCTGGGAAGTTGGCTCAGTGGTAGAGTGCTTGTCTCGCATGCATGAGGCCCTGGGTTCGATTCCTCAACACCACATAAGCAGAGAAAAGCCAGAAGTGGCGCTGTGACTCAAGTGGTAGAGTGCTAGCCTTGAGCTGAAGAGCTGAGGGACAGTGCCCATGTTCAGCCCCCACAACTGACCAAAAAATAAAAATTCAAACCTCAGTACTGGCACCCCTGCGACCACACACACACACACAGAGCCTAGATTCATATGAAGGTTGCCTCTGCCACCCCAGACTGCTTAGAACTGTCTCTCAGATGCCAGCTGTGTCCCCTGTTGGCCTGACCTCTTTTTATTTTTTTTGGTCAGTCGTGGGGCTTGAACTCTGGGCTTGGGCTCTGTCCCTGAGCTCTTCAGCTCAAGGTGAGTGCTCTACAGCTTGAGCCACGGCACCACTTCCAGTTTTCTAGTGGTTTATTGGAGATAAGAGTCTCATGGACTTTCCTGCCTGGGCTGGCTTTGAACCTCTATCCTCAGATCTCAGCCTCCTGAGTAGCTAGGATTACAGGCGTGAGCCACCAGCGCCAGGCTTGGCCTGAGCTCTTTCACCATACTTCATTCCATCCAGGCTAGAATGTGGCTGAGCCTCCCTCATTTCATAGGGAAGGTTCAAGAAGAGAACCAGAGCCTGGAGGTGGGAATGGCTTGCCTCTACCTTACCTCTTTCTTAGACCATTTGGATGGTCAGCAATCTTGGTGGAGAGTGAAACAATTCTGCTGAAGAGCCCCTCCACCAGCAAACCTGGGGGACCCTCTGCTGGTCCTGTCATACAACTAGCATTCCTGTGTCCCCTAAACCATGGCTCCTAGCTTCTGGAGCAGTCTTGTGAACATTTCAGTCTCCCTGCTGAAGTCTTCTTTCATCTTCCTGGTATATCTTAGAATCACACCCCAAGCCTAATTTTTCCCATCCCTCCTCCCCCCACTGGATTGATGTGTGGCTGAAAGGAGATGCTGCTTCCATGTTGGTGCCAGCTTGTGGGAAGCTGAGGAGAAAAAGGAAAGAGAATTTGGAGAGAACAGAGGGAGAAGAGGTGGCTGTTGCCTCCTGGTCTCCAGTGTGGAACAGAATGTTTTTCCAACTTCATTCTTTCAGCAGGTATCTCCTCAGCATTAGTTCTGTGTTCTAGGCTTCAAGAGACTGACCACAGATAATCAATGATGATCTTTCTTAGCTGTAGGAAGTATAGAAAAGTAGGATCCAAGCTTCCCTAATAGAGTGCAGTGGCATATGCAGGGTGCTCATAAGTCCCAGCTACTCAGAAGGCAAGAGAATCACTTACTTGAGCCTGTCAGCTCAAAACCAACCTGCAAGAGAATGAGATTCTGTCTTCAAAAAAATCTGGGAGGCCCTGGAAGGTGGCTCAGTAGTAGAGTGCTTGCCTTGCATGCATGAGGCCCTGGGTTTGATTCCTCAGCACCACACAAGCAGAAAAAGCCAGAAGTGGCGCTGGCTCAAATGGTAGAGCACTAGCCTTGAACTGAAGAGCTGAAGGACGGCATCCAGGCCCAGAGTTCAGGCTCCATGACCAACCAAAAAAAAAAAAAGAAAAGAAAAAGAAATCTGGGTGGAACAGGATGCTGGTGGCTCACACCTGTAATCCTAGCTACTCAGGAAGCTGAGAGCTAAGGATAGAGGTTCAAAGCCAGCCCAGGCAGGAAAGTCTGTGAGTCTCTTATCTCCAATAAACCACTAGAAAACTGGAAGTGGCGCTGTGGCTCAAGGGGTAGAGCACTGGCCTTGAGCTGAAGAGCTGAGTGACAGTGCCCAAGCCCAGAGCTCAAGCCCCATGACCATCAAAAAACAAAAACAAAAAACAAACCACAGAAAACCAGAAGTGGCCCTGTGGCTCAAGTGGTAGAATGCTCGCTTTGAGCGGAAGAGCTCAAGGACAGTGCCCAGGGCTAGAGTTCAAGTCCCATGACCGCCCCCCCCCCCAAAAAAAAAAAAAAAAGCGAGAAATTGACAAAAAAAAAAAAAAAAAATATGAGGGGAGAGTACAAGGAAAGGGGTGATATTGTCCAAAAAGAAATGTACTCATAATCTGGGCATCAATGTCTCAGGCCTGTAATCCTAGTTACTCATGAGACTGAGATATGAGGACCTAAGTTCAAAGCCAGCCCAGCTAGGAAAGTCCATGAGACCTTTATCTCCAATTAACTTCCAAAAAAACAGAAGTGGTACAGTGGCTCAAAGTGATAGAACACTAGCTGCGAGCAACATAGCTCAGGGGCAGTGCCCAGGTCCTGAGTTCAAACCCAATAACTAACAACAACAACAAAGAGATGTACTCATTACCTGATTAATGTAACTGTAAGCCCTCTGTACATCCCTCTATAAAAATAACAATAAAAATTTTAAAAGCCATTAAAAAGGAAAAATCAAAATATAATTTTTACTTACCATGAAGTTAAACAGTAAGGGCAGTAATGACATTTTTTTTTTTTGTCGGTCATGGGGCTTGAACTCTGGGCTTGGGCGCTGTCCCTCAGCTCTTCAGCTCAAGGCAAGTGCTCTACCACTTGAGCCACAGCGCCACTTCCGGTTTTCTGGTGGTTTTTTGGAGATAGGAGTCTCACGGTCTCTCCTGCCTGGGCTGGCTTTGAACCGCGATCCTCAGATCTCAGCCTCCTGAGTAGCTAGGATTACAGGCGTGAGCCACCAGCGCCCGGTGCAGTAATGACATTTTTAACCACTAAAAATATAAAAGAGAGGTCAGTGGCTCATGTCTGTAATCATAGCTATTTAGAAGACTGATTTCTGAGGATCAAGGTTTGACACCAGCTTGGATAAAAGAATCCATAAGACTCCAGTACCCAGGGGAAAAAAGTGGAGATATGGTATTATGTGTTAGAAAGTATATGTGCTTGTGTATATGTGTTAATATTTCAATATAAGGCTAATGTTTTGGAATGTAAGGCTGGTAGAGTGCCAGCTTTGAGTGAAAAAGCTAAGGGACAATGCCCAGGCCCTGAGTTCAAGCCCCAGTACAGAAGACTGTTGAATCCTAGAGTGAGAAAAACATGTGGCATAAAAGGAGTCCTGAGGCTAATCTGGTTCTCATCAAGGTCCTGCGACTGTTTGGACACCAGTCTTCAGCATCTAATTTCATCTGGGAAAGAAAGGTACCCATGGAACTATTGGAGTATGTTGGAGTGTGTGCATGTAAGCAACAGTCTCATTTATTCACCACTAACCCCCATCCCAGCACTGGGACTAGAGAGGGCCCCAGGAAACCACTGAATGGTCCACGTTGGAAAGTGGAGGCGGGTTACCATGGAGATATGCTTTGTTTCCCCAACTGTCTAGCTGCATCTGACAAACACAAAAAGCTCAGCCAGATGGACACTGACCTAGGCAGAGCAAGGATTTCCTGACCCTGAGGTTCAAAAGTCTTGCTGCTCTCCAAGGACAGGGGCTCAGTACTTCCAAGCAGAGAGATGAACAGCCTGGCCTGCCAGTTAGAAAGGTTTTCTGGAGAGGGTGTGGGAGGGGCCTCTCCTAGGTGTTTGCAGACACCCACTTCTGAGTTCTGGGCAGCAGAGTTGGACCTGTGCCCAAGGGCAGGGCTAGGAGAAAAACACCCACATACAGGGCTTTCTGGAAGCTGGAGGAGAGATCAAAAAGCTGAACTACCTGCTCAGAGAAAGAGCTGAAGGAAGATTTTTCAGGGCTCCCTGCCTCCACTCCACCTTCCCATCTACAAAGTGGCATACCTAAACACGAGGAAACACAGAAGTTGACACAGCCACATATACACATTCAGATACGTGATTGTATTACTACACAAAAACATATCTAAATACCTGTGAGCAGTCAGGTATACTAAGACAGACTGAATACAGACTGATATTAAACACTAATAAACATAGAAACACACTGAAATATTAACTCATATATACAGGCAAGCACACTGTTAACACACTCAAAGAGACACTGATACACAGATGTACTCAAATACACAAAGCACACATTCCAGATGTATAAATATTCATTGATACAAGATCAGAATACACACAGATGCTCAGCAGCCCATAAACCACAAAGAGAGATATACACAGGCTGGTTATACAAACATACAAAAAGACAAACAGTAACAAGTGAAAACACTGATCCAGGCAACTGCAACAGAAGAGAATTAATAGTTGATGATGATTCTGCAGCAGGCACAAGAAAGGAAGTTTATCGCTTGGATCTTTTTAAAACCCTTCCAACAATCTGTGAGGTTGATAGCATCATCAGTTCTGCAAAATATGCGTGCTTTGCCAGAAGCTGGAAGTTCGTGTCTGTAATCCTAGCTACTCAGGAGGCTGAGATCTAATGATAGAAGTTTAAAGGCAGTTATCCAGCACAAAGCCAGAAGTAGAGGTGTGGCTCAGGTGGTAGAGTGCCAGCCTTGAGTGGAAAAAGCTAGAGCCCAGGCCCTTGAGTTCAAGCACTAGAATGGGCATGAAAGAAAGGAGGAAGAAAGGAAAGAAAGAAAAGAAAGAAAGAAGGAAGGAAGGAGTAGCTCTTTGAACATACCTTCCCTCACCCCCCCTGGCCACTATCAATGTTAGTGGAATATATATATGCAGAGAGAGAGAGAGAGAAAAGAGAGATATCCTTCCAGCCTTTTTCTGTGTGTTTCCATACACACGTGCAGATATTGCCAGTTGGAACATTTTCTACCAATCTGACTCAGAGAGGATGAGAAATCCAGCCAAGGTCATACAGCTAGTTAGTAGTAGAATCAGGATTTGGATTTAGCCCTGACTTTCTGCTGCCTCAGCCCACAGACAACCACAGAGACACCAACCCCCAAAGAGGAGGCAGGCGCAGGGGCAGGGGGAGGGGTGAGACCTCTGGTCTGGAAAAGACTGGAAGCTCCACAGCTTCTCCAGCTCAGGTCTCAGCCTTCTGGGTGGCTCCTCTTGGCCACAGGCACTATCCCTGCTCAATTCCTGTTAAGGGCTAGATATATACCCCGGGAAGGAATCTTTGAGTCACTGACTTGTAGGTGAGCATCTGGTTGGTGACTAAGTGATGACAGGCAGTTTCCTCCCCTCCCCCACCACACTGGTCACCTGTTCCCCAACCCCTCTCTCCCTCCCTCCATTCTCCACATCAACCTTTTCTTGGATAACTCTGGAGCTCGTTGCTCTGCTGCTTCAATCCCTTCCTAGGTCTCTGTGGTAAACCCCAGTCTCTTGGGCACATAGGGTCCTTCACTAATAAGTCTAAACCCCCATCTCTCTGATTTTCATTGTCAGAGCACTTCTCAACTTTTAGGAGCTAGCTCAAAGCACTTGTAAGAAGCTAGTGCACTTCCTGTGGAACCTTTTGACTTCTGTACAGGTCCTGCCCCAACTGCATGACATCATCATCCTATTAATCTTTACAACAGCCCTAGGGAGGTAAGAATTATTCTTCCCATTTTACAGATGGTTGAGTGGAAGGCCCCTCCAGGTCCAATTTTCTCAAAAGTCTGTCCTTAGCTAGGCACTGGTGACTCACACCTGTAATAATCTTAGCTACTCAGTAGGCTGAGATCTACAGATTACAATTCATAGCCAGCCTAGGCAGAAAAGTCCATAAGACTTTATCTACAATGAACAACCAAAAAGCTGAAGTGGAGCTGTGGCTTCAGTGGTAGAATGTTAGCCTTGAGCAAAAAAGCTCAGGGACAGCACCCAGGCCTTGAGTCCCAACCCCAGTATTTGGGGGGGAAGAAAGGGGGAAGAGAGATAGACAGACAGACAGACAGACAGACAGACAGACAGAGAGAGACAGAGAGAGAGTTTTGTCAAACCACATGCATTCATAATTAGCAAACATGTTTGCCATTGCTCTCCCAGTCAGACCACAGTGCTCAAAGGTCAAGGGCTGGCCTTCTTCCCCTTCATCTCTGAATCTATGGTACCAGCAAAGACTTGGCACAGTAGAAGGTGGCTTAGAGAATGGTTGTTGAGTAGGACTGTCCCCAAGTGCAGTGCCCTGGGAGGGTCCCTGCCTGCTACCTGGGATCTCCCCCAGGAAGTCATTGAAGGTAGGAGTCCCCTTGTGATCTGCCTGTGACCACCCCAGAATCCCAGAGATGGCCATGTGTGCCCTGCCTAGGAAGCAGGTGTCCTCTGGCTCTTCCAAGTCTCTCTTCAGTTTGGATCTCTCAGCCAATCTGTCATTAAATATTTACTGTTTCCCACTCTGTTCTGCTTGGTGCAAGGCTCTAGAGGAGAGGAAGGAGGGGAGGGGACAAGGCGCTGTCTGTAGTTATTGATCACATACCAAGTACCACAGAATCTTTCCAACCATCCTGCAGGCTGAGGTCTCCTCCCTGTTTTGTAGATGGGGAAATGAGATTCAGAAGGGGAAAGACACAAGGCCCAGGTCACAGAGCCCGCCGAGGCAGGATCCAGAATCAGGTGTGCACATATCCTTCCTCTGCATTCTACACCCCACCCCACCCCCCAGTCAGAGAGGAGGCTTGGAGGAGGCTCAGGGAGGCCATTTTTTGAGGTGTGGCAGTGGCTGGAACACAGCCTGCCCTGGTGAATTCTCTACAATACAATCAGCTTGCACTTGCCCAGCACTTTCCCTTCCATTAGCTCATGCAGCCCTCCCCAGAATTCCCATGGGTACCTATTATTATCTCCACTTGACAGATGAGGGATAGAAGCTCAGGGAGGTCAAGTGACTTTCCCAAGGTTGCACAGGCCTTGCAAAGTAGAGCAAGAATAAATATTTTGGGACCTAATCTTACCTTGGGGGTGTCAGGAAGGGGGAGGACTGAGGATGTAGCTTAGTCCTAGAGTCTAATATGCATATGGCCCTGGATTCCATCCTTAGGACCTAAAATAAAAATCTTCCCCATCTCTACTACCTCCACATCCGCCCCTCTAACATCCTCTATGCTGCCCCTACTCTCTAAAAAACAAAAGAGAAAAGCTGCATGCACATAATTGTAGTCCCGGTTATTCAAGAGGCTAAGGCAAAAGATTGAGAGTTTGAGGCCAGCCTAGGCCACATATTGAGACATTCATCTGAAGTGTGTGTGTGGGGGGGGGGGGGAGTGAGTGTCTAGTCCCTGCTTCTTAGACCTCACCTTTGTGGCTGATTTTCTTTTTCTTTTTCTTTTTTTTCCGGTCGGTCAGGGGCCTGAACTCTGGGCCTGGGCACTGTCCCTCAGCTCTTCAGCTGAAGGTTAGCTTTCTACCACTTGAACGTCAGCCCTACTTCTGGCTTTTTCTGCTTATGTGGTGCTGAGGAATTGAACCCAGGGCCTCATGCATGCAAGGCAAGCACTCTATCACTGAGCCACCTTCCCAGCCCCTCTCTTCTTTCTTTCTTTCTTTCTTTTGTTGGCTGTGGGGCTTGAACTCTGGACCTGGGTGCTGTCCCTTAGCTCTTCAGCTCAAGACAAGTGCTCTACTGCTTGAGCCACAGCGCCACTTCTGGTTTTCTGGTGGTTTATTGGAGATAAGAGTCTCACAGACTTTTCTGCCCGGTCTGGCTTTGAACTGTGATCCTCAGATCTCAGCCTTCCAAGTAGCTAGGATTACAGGCATGAGCCACTGCCGCCTGGCTATGGCTGATTTCTTGTCTCCCTTTCCTCCCCTTTCAAGCTCCTATTCAGCCTAGAGGAGCCAACCTCTTCTCTAGGAAATCTTCACAGCCTGACTCAACAACAGTTGTACACACTCTCTATGCGCACAGTATCCTCCATACAAAGCTCTTTATCACTTTTCTTTGCCAGTATTTGGAGCCTTCAGCTTGCTAGGCTCATGCAATACCACTGAGTCACAAGTCCAGCTCTGTTTTTCATGGGTCTTTTTTTTTTTTGCGCGGGGGGGGGGGGTCCGGTCGTGGGGCCTGAACTCTGGGCCTGGGCACTGTCCCTCAGCTCTTCAGCTCAAGGCTAGCACTCTACCACTTGAGCCACAGCACCACTTCCGGCTTTTTTCTTTTTGCTTATGTGGTGCTGAGGGATCGAACCTAGGGCCTCAGGCATGCAAGGCAGGTGCTCTACTACTGAGCCACCTTCCCAGCCCCTTCGGGGTCATTTTTAAGATGGGGTTCACACCTGAGTCTCAATCCATCTATTTTACATTTACTGTGGTGGCTGGGATTACAGGTGTATGCCATTGTATCTAGCTTTCTCCGTGACATGGACTCTCTCATACTTTTCTGACCTGGCTGACCTGGAACCAGGATCCTCCAAGTACCTTGGAGATGATTGGAGTGTGCCATGGCACCCAACTATGGTTGAGAAAGGGTCTCCCAAACTTTTCTGCCTGGACTGACTTCGAACCATACTTCTCCCTATTTCAGCCCCCAAGTAGCTAGATTATAGCCATCAGCACCTGGCTCAGACTATTATCTTAATGTGTGTATGAGCACATGTGGGTGTGGGTGTGGGTGCACATGCCAGGCAAGTGTTCCATTATTGACCTATACCCCCAGCCCTAGCTTATTACACTTGTTTGCCTGTCTCTCTCACCAGACTGTGGGCTCCTTAAGGGTAAAGACAGTGATTTTCCAGGTCTGTCTTCCCCACATGCGGTTGTGGATGTTTGATAAGTGCTTGTGGAATGAATGTATAAACATCCTTGAGGGCTGGACCTGGTGGGAGATGCAGAAGCATTATTAGAAGTAGAGCCATCAAGAGAAGCTGATATATGGGCTGGGAATGTGGCTTAGTGATAGAGTGCTTGCCTAGCATGCAATGAAGCCCTCGGTTCAATTCCTTAGTACCACATACACAGAAAAAGCTGGAAGTGGCTCAAGTGGTAGAATACTAGCCTTAAGCAAAAGAAACTCGGTGCCTAAGGCCTGAGTTCAAGCCCCAGGACTGGCAAAGAGAGACAGACAGACAGACAGACAGAGAAGCTGATGTCTGGGGAGGAAAAAGAAAGGATGGAATTTTACTTTTGGTCATTTGGAGTCTGAAGTGCCACCAAGCTGAACATGATCCAAGGTAGCAACTGAGGAGAAGGAGGAAAAACTAACCAGAAAGAAAAGGCATTACTGAAAATGCCATTATTCATTGATTCCTTACTCTGTGCCAGACCACAGGTTCAAGGCTTTCTATGCAATGTTCCATCTACTCCAAAAGAGGCAGGTAATATCGACTCATTAGAAACTTAAGCCTCAAAGAAGTAAACCAACTGGGGGGTGGGTAGTTGTGGAAGTGGGAGGGAAGGGATGGTAGGGGAAAAACAAAGGAGGAGGCAATAATGCTTGATAAGAAATGTACTCATTACCTTGCTCATGTAACTGTAACCCCTCTGTACAGTATTTTCACAATAAAAAACCTTATTAAAAAATAAAATAAAAGTTCAAGTCATAAAAAAAAGAAGTAAACCAACTTACTCAAGGTCACACAGTAAATAAAAGGTAATATTTGAACTCAGGTCATATGATACCAATGTCCAGTTATCTAATACCTCTTCCAGATGGTAGATTAGAACCCAATAAGTTTATAGCCAGGTTTGATGGAGCACATCTTTAATCCTAGCTACTCCAGAGATGCAGACAGGGATATCATGAGTTTTAGGCCAGCCTCTGCCAAGGAAGTAGTTAGACCTTTTCTCGAAGACAAAATTAAGCCAGGCACCAGTGGTACATACTTGTAATCCTAGCTACTCAAGAGGCTAAGATCTGGAGTATGGCAGTTTGAAGCCAACCCAAGCAGGAAAGACCAACTAGACTTCATCTCCAAAATAGCCAGCAAAAAAACAAAACAAACTTTTTTTTTCTGGGTCCTGTCGTGGGGCCTGAACTCTGGGCCTGGGC
>NW_012267267.1:1815224-1819496 GCF_000151885.1 Dipodomys ordii
CTAGCCTTGAGCTAAAGAGCTGAGGGACAGCGCCCAGGCCCAGAGTTCAGGCCCCACAACCGGACCCAAAAAAAAAAAAAAAACCTAAGACTGGTATTGCTTAGCCCAGAAAGCTTGAGGATCTGAGTTCAAACCCCAGTACTGCCAAAAAACAAATGAAAAGAAAACAAAAGGGCTGGGGAGGAGCAAAGTGTACCATGCTTGCTTAGCAGGCTTGAGGCTCTGGGTTCAATCCCCAGGACTGAGAGCTATCAGAGAAGGAGCTGTTCAAGAGATAGGATGGAAATCAGCAGAATGCCATTTGAGGCCAAGAAAAGAGCTCCAGGAAGGGCCAGGTGGTAGGTACCTGCCGTCCCGGAGAGGCAGGTGAGGGATACTGCAGCCTTCGGGAGAGCTATCTCCAGGGATTTGGAGCAGTAGTAAGGAGCCTGTGGGTACAAGGTGAGGCAGTGGAAAGTGAATGATGGAAAGGGAAGGCAGAGAGCATGCTGGGAACACGAAGGCCCAAGAAGCCTGGACACATTGGAGGATATGAGCAGGTAGGAGGAGGAGGAGGCTGAGCATTTGGTGGATAAGGACACTTGTACTCTCAATCCCACCTCCCCTGTTCCACCTAGCAGGTCATACCAGGCCTTCCTCATTCCTCCTTTCCTCACCCTACATCCGCTGGTTCCCAGGAGATGGTCCGAGACAGGCCACCCCTGCCCACAATGTGCTGTCTCACCCTTGCTGGCCCAGCCTGCTGAGGCAGGAGGGAGGAGTTTCCAGGCAGGAAAGAGCTGAATCACTCAGAGGCAGCACATCTGGTCTCAGATCTTGATACCCAGCTGGAAAGGGCAGGAAGGAAGAAGGCACTCCCCGAATAGTGCTCTCCTGGCTGTCCTAGCCATAGTCAGCTGTGTGGGACAGACTGGGAGAGAAATCCTAGCCTGGGAGCCCCTCCACCCCACCCTGTCTTTGCTGATCTGCTTTAGCCCTCAGCTGGTCCTTTGTTTCTGTGATTGCCTTTAATGTTTAAAGCAGCCTGGGAAGTAGGGCTGATCACCCCAGTGGCACAGTGAGAGAACTAAGCATCCCGGGGCCTGTGCGAGATCACATGGATTTGGAGAGCTGGCCCAGTGCTGTGTGTCAGTCACACAGGAGGAAGCCATACTTAGAGACAGTAGACAAAGGCCCTGAGGGGTTCAAGGCATATTCATGAGTGATCACTGCAAAAGATGGGTGGCAAGAGACAAGACAGCCCATGCTCCTGACCAAATGACCCCTTACCCAGGTCATGGTAGAAGGGGGCCTATCCTTCCCGTCCCTATTCCCCACCTACCCCTGCTGCTCTGCCCATCTTGTTGTTGGCTCTCCTCTTATACTCACTCCCATTTCTCAGCATCTTTTGTCCTCTCTCCACCCTTCCATGCTGACCTTTCCATGCTGAGAGGGACCTTGGCAGGAGGTGTCCTGCCATCCTGTATCCTGCCAGGGCACAGTGATCCCATTGTCCTGAGCAGAGAGAGACAGGCAGGTCTGAGGGAGGGGCACCGAGCATGCCAGGGCTTCTGATTTCTCTCCAGGCTGCCCAGCAGTGTTCTCTGAGACCCAGGCTTGTTTTCCATACAACATCCAGTGTAATATTGGGCAAGTCACTTCCCTCCTCCTGGTGTGGTACATCCCACCTACATGATCATACGGAAGATCCTGCAAATCTTTATTCTCCCATAGATCCAGCCTATGCCTAAGGTTAGCTTTGACTGGTTTAATTGTGTACAATGTGGTAGAGAGTCACAATTGTACCATTTGTTGTTTGACCTTCTGACAAGTTTTTGAGCTTCCCTAAGTCTTCATTTCATCTTCTTTTTTTTTTTCTTGTCATGTTTTTCTTTGTTGGGTTGTTTTTGGCAGTACTGGGTTTTTAAGTTAGGGCCTTCCACTTGTTAGGTAAGCAGTATAATTCTTGAGCCATGTCCCAACCCCTTAAATGTTTCTTTTTTTCCCCTAGGATTAGGACTTGATCTCAGGGCCTAGTGTTTTGGTTTTTTTTTTTTTTTTGGATCTGGTTGTGAGGCCTGAACTCTAGGCCTGGGCGCTGTCCCTCAGCTCTTCAGCTTAAGGCTAACACTCTACCACTTGAGCCACAGCGCCACTTCCGGCTTTTTTCTTTCTGCTTATGTGGTGCTGAGGAATCGAACCCAGGGCCTCATGCATGCAAGGCAAGCACTCTACCACTGAGCCACCTTCCCAGCCCGGCCTAGTGCTTTTGCTCATAGGCTGACACTATGTCATCTGAACCATGCCTCCAGCCCTCTCTTAAATGGTTTTGTTTGCCTTTTGGTGCTAGGGCTTGAACTCAAAGCCTGAGTGCTGTCCCTGGTCACTTATGCTCAAGGTTAGTGCTTGACTGCTCTACCATTTGAACCACAGCTCTACTTCTGTATCTTGGAGTAATTGGGGTAATTTGGAGTAATTCTGTAATTGAGTCTTGCCCAGGCTGGCCTTGAACCACAATCCTCAGATCTCAGACTCATGAGTAGCTAGGATTAAAGGCACGAGCCACAGGCACCTGGCTTAAGTGGTTTTTTGAAGCAGGGTCTTACTATGTAGACCAGGCTGGTCTCAAACTCATGATTCTCCTGTTAGAGTGTCACCGGGGAGCAAGAAAGGGAAGTGAGAGCACAAAACCTTACGTTCAGCCGGGCGCTGGTGGCTCACGCCTGTAATCCTAGCTACTCAGGAGGCTGAGATCTGAGGATCACAGTTCAAAACCAGCCCGGGCAGGAGAGACCGTGAGACTCCTATCTCCAATAAACCACCAGAAAACCGGAAGTGGCTATAGCTCAAGTGGTAGAGCGCTTGCCTTGAGCTGAAGAGCTGAGGGACAGCGCCCAAGCCTAGAGTTCAAGCCCCACGACCGACAAAAAAAAAACAAAAAAACCTTGCGTTCAAGCACTGGAATTAGCATAAAAGAAAATAAGAATAATGACTATTGCTCATGTTCTCCAGCAAATATAAAATGGGAGTAAACAATAGTATTTCTTCCTCAAATGGATGTCAGGGTTGATTTGATAATGCCTAAAGCACATATTACATAGTGTTTAGAGGGGGAAATATATCTGTCCAGGTATGGTTGTACATGTCTATAATCCCAAAAATCTGGAGAGTAAGGCACTTGAGGCAGAAAAATCATGGACACCAGAGTGATTTCAAGGCCAACCTGGACTATACAATAATATCTGGAAAAAAAATCTAATATTGAAAGATACTGGTTTTGTTTTGCTTTTTGGTGGTATTGCAGGTATGCGTGTGTGTGCGCGCGCGCGTGAGTGTATGCGTGCGTGCATGTGTGTGTGTGTGTGTGTGTGTGTGTGTGTGTGTGTGCACATGTTGGTCCTGGGGCTTCCATTTGAACTACAGCTCCACTTCCAGCTTTTTTTTTTTTTTTTTGGTCAATCACGGGGCTTAACTCAGGGCCTAGGTGTGGTCCCTGAGCTTTTCTGATCAAGGCTAGCACTCTACCACTTTGATCCACAACTCCACATCTAGTGGTTTTCTTGTGGTTAATTGGCATTAAGAGTGTCACGGACTTTCCTGCCTGAGCTGGTTTCAGTGATCCTCAGATCTCAGCCTCCTGAGTAGTTAGGATTATAGGCATGAGCTAATGGCATCTGGCTAGGGTTTAAACTCAAGACTCAGCTTGCTTGTTTGACCATGGTCCTATCCCAACTTTTTACTGGTAAATTGGGGATGAGATCTTGGAGACTTTTCTGCTCGGGCTGACTTTAAACTGCGTTCCTCCAGATCCCAGTCTCCTGAGTAGTTTGGACTACAAGCATGGTCACCAATGCATAGCTTCCCTACCACATACATTACTTGTACAAGAGGAGTTTCATCGTGATACTTCTATACCTGTATATATAAATACAAATAGAGAGCTTTCCCTCTCTATCACTCTTGTTTACTCCTCTCTCCTCTTCTTAAAACAATTTCAGTATGTTTCCTTGTTCTACATTATACATGCAAATAAACGGCTTTTGCCTTATTCATCCTCATTCACTCTATTAAGGAATTTCTTTTTGGGGGAAGGGGGGCATCGGTAGTGGGTCTTGAACTCTGGGCCCGGGCACTGGCCCTGAACTCTTTAGCTCAAGGTGAGCGCTCTGCCACTTGAGCCACAGAGCCACTTTTGGGACTCTTTTGTTTTGGGGGGGAGGGGAGGGACCCCAGTCCTGGGGCCTGAACTCTGGGCCTGGGCACTGTCCCTCAGCTCTTCAGCTCAAGGCTAGC
>NW_012267267.1:1820066-1888496 GCF_000151885.1 Dipodomys ordii
AATAAAATAAAGGTGCTGTGCTGAGGGGTTATAATTACATTAAGTCAGGTAAAAGAGTACATTTTTTTCTGAACCATGTCACCCCTTCCCTCCTTGTCTCCAAGTTTTTCCCTCTCATCCCACCCACAAGATATATAGTTCATTTTCAAAAAGTGTCTAGTGACTACCATTGCTGCATTTTTTTCACCCTTTGCCCCTCCATTTCTTTGCCTCCCCTTACATTCTTCAAAGACAGATAAATGAACTAACAAAACAAAAAGTAAAGAAAACAAAAACATCAAAAAGAAAAAAACCGGGGCTGGGGTCAGTGGTAGAGCACTTGCCTTGCATGCTCAAGGCCCTGGGTTCGATTCCTCAGCACCACATAAGCAAAAAAAAAAAAAAAGCTGGAAGTGGCGCTGTGGCTCAAGTGGTAGAGTGCTAGCCTTGAGCTGAAGAGCTGAGGGACAGTGCCCAGGCCCAGAGTTCAGGTTGCATGACCGGACCAAAAAAGATAAAACCTTGTTTCTATTTCCTGGTTTCTTAAATGAAATAGAATTATCCTTCCTCATACTCCAGGAGAGTGACTCATGTGTTCATAGGCTAGGGATGGGGAGTGGCTGATATTTTCTGGCCATAGTTTTCATCCTAGAAAAGAAAGGGTTGGATTTACTAAGGACAAGTACTGCTTTGAGTGAAACAGCACTGGGTTCTAGGAAAGTTATGCCAGTATCAACTAGTCATGTCTGCCATGAAGCAGAAAAGAGCAGGGATAGTATGTACATACTCCTGTTGCCATTATATTCTTGAAGAAATCCTAAGTACTACTTCAATTTCAACCTTTTAAGAGCAAACCTTTCCTGTCTGTGGAGCCCAACCAAGGCTTTCCCCAAGTCAAGTTCTCAGCACAGTGACCTTGGGAGTCTGGCTAGGGCAGAAGGTTTGAATAGTAAATGATCCAATGCAAATGAGTGCAAATAAGCCCAGTTCTTTGGGCAATAAGGCCTCAGCACAGGCACAGTGTCAAATCATATCCCCCCACAGGCACCTGAACATTTCATTGGAAGGAAGGGCCCAGTCTGTATCAGGAGTCCTGCAAGGTTGAGTGGCCTGAGCTCACTAAGCGGACAGTGTCTCAGAGAACTGGGAACCTGGCCTCTCTTAGGTCTGCCCGGAAAAAATGGCCCCTTCCCTTTGTTTTCTCTCCATACAAAATTGGACGTAAAACTCTTCCCCCAGCTGGTTGTTGGTGGCTCATGCTTGTAATCCTAGCTACTCAGGAGGCTGTGATCTGAGGATTGCAGTTCAAAGCCAGCCCAGGCAGAAAAGTCCGTGAGACTCTTATCTCCAGTAAACCACCAGAAAATTGTAAGTGGTGCTGTGGCTCAAGCGGTAGAATGCTGGCCTTGAGCTGAAGAGCGCAGGGACAGCGCCCAGGCCCAGAGTTCAAGCCTCACAAGCAACAGGAAAAACAAAAACAAAACCTCTTCCCCCTTGTTCTCTGCATGTGGCCCTCCCTAGAAGGAAGTTACTTGTAACCCAGGTAGCTGGTGCCTCTGGGGGCAGTTGGAGAATCCCCCAGGCTCTGAGGACATTCCTCATTTACCTGGTTACCCCTGGCTGGGACAGTGAGAGGTCCCCCAGACTCTGAGGTTGCTTCCACATCCACTGTGGCCACACCTCCTCCTCACCCTCCCCTCTATAATCTCTCTTTCACCACAAGTTCTCTCTCTGCACACCAACATCTGGTGCAGGCGGGCGATTTGGTTCTCCTAATAGACTCTTTTGCCTAAACTGCAGTTCAGCAAGATCGGCAACCCTTGTAGCCTCCACTCAACTTGACCCTAAGGACCCTAAGTGGCTGGGCACTTTGGTGCCAAGTACGCCTCTGAACATCTGAGTGGAAACGAGAGACCTGGTAGGATAGGACCGGACAGGCCATGCCACACAGCCCTGAGCGTCAAACCAGGGGCAAGGCTGGGGGTGACCCACCAGAGGCCAGGACTTAATCAAAAGCAAGGGGTTGGAGGTGTGCTTCAGTTGGTACAGTAGCCAATGAGCAAAAGCACGAGGTACTGAGTTCAAGTCCTGGTCTCAGACCAAAACAAAAGACTTGACAAGGGGCAAGGGCTATAACATGAAGGTATAAGGAGACACCCCTAATGTCATAGAGATGCCCCCTTTTATTCCTAGCACTCAAAATGGTTTTCTGAGGGCCTCCTCCAGCCTGTTCAGGGGCTTAGGGAGATGGTAGAAACCTCAGGAAAACAAGAAAACCTGTGCAAGGCCCGCTTGCTCACCCAGCCTCCCTCTCCAGCCTCAAGGGCTCCCCTTAGCTTTGGCTTCCACATCTCAGGTGTCCACATTTGGTGGTCAGGGTTGGTGGTTGTGACCTGTCCATTCCCATCCTAACAGACACAAGTCCTTGGTTTCCATGGAGCTGTTCAGAGGGACTTCCTGTCATCAAGCAAGACACCCAGCCATATCCTTTTGGTCACGCTGAGTAGACAGAGGTAGAGACACTCAAGGGGTAAGAAGCTGATTTGCTCCAGAGCCTCATCTTTCCGTTTCTCCTACTTGGCCCTCACTGAACCTCACCCTCTCCCTGAACCCCATCCCCTTCCTGAGCCTTGTCACTCACCTTTCCTTGCTCCCTTCCTGAACCCTAAACCTTTCTGGGGCCCCTCCCAGAACCCCATCCCTTCTTTGTTTTTTTGTTTTGGGTTTTTTTTGGGGGGGGGTCCGGTCATGGGGCCTGAACTCTGGGCCTGGGCGCTGTCCCTCAGCTCTTCAGCTCAAGGCTAGCGCTCTACCACTTGAGCCACAATGCCACTTCCAGCTTTTTTTCTTTTCGCTTATGTGGTGCTAAGGAATCAAACCCAGGGCCTCATGCATGCAAGGCAAGCGCTCTACCACTGAGCCACCTTCCCAGCCCCCCCCCCCCCATATCCCTTCTTTGGATTCTTAGCGCCTTAGTCACGCCTGGTAGATATCACTCTCCAGTTCCCAGATGGGACATTTGGAATGACAGCCATGGGGCACTGCCGGGGCAGTTTATCCAGTCTTTGCCATAGCCACACCAGCCACATCCTTGCCTTCCTCATGGCCCATGCTGTGCACTATGAGATGGAGGAGCCAGGGGCAAAGCAATCAGTAGGAGTATGGGAGCAGAACTCAGCTAACACTGTCTGGCAGCACCACGACCACTCTGGCTGCTTTACCAGTGGCACCCAGGCTATGATGCTGCTGCCACCAGAGAGGCAGCTCCCTTCCTCTGCCAAGACTCTAGCCAGGGGCTGGAACCCTGAGCAGCCCTCCTCCCCCATCCCCTGAACAAGAGCGGCTCTGTGAACACCCTCCACCCCCTCCTTGCTCCTCAGGCCAGGCCAGGGTCAGACGAGGCCACCCATGGAGCAGGAAACAGGACACCCCGGCAGTGAGGGAGCAAAGGAGAAAGCCCCAGGGTAGGGTAGATATTGGTAGCCCTGTAGGCCAAGAGGCGAGGGTGGTAGCAAGTACACGTGACATGTCAGGACATGGAGAAGCAGGCCCCTGTGAGGGAGCAAAGCCCAGACAGATGCAGAAGCAGGCTGGTTCAGGGTGCAGGTGATCCTGAAGTGCCCCAGACAAGGATGTAGGAACCACAAGCCCCACTCGGCTGCTGTGGTTCTGAGCAGAGCCTCAGGCTCCTTGGCTCATTGTATTCACATCAGTCTTCCTAGTGTTAGACACTAGGGGCAAAGAGACCAAATGGTGCTGCCCTACCTTCATCAAGTGGCTGGAATCAAGGTCTGGATTCAAGAGCGTGGCTTATGTTCTAAGAGCCTACCTCACCCATGTCATTCTGAAGGTTTTAGAGGTCACTGTATTGTAAACCCCATAACCCAGTTGCCCTAGGACTAAGTGAGCTGCAGGTGGGCCTGACCCAGGACCTGGCCCTTGTATGGAGAGAAAACAAAGGGAAGGGGCCATTTTTTCCGGGCAGACCTAAGAGAGGCCAGGTTCCCAGTTCTCTGAGACACTGTTCGCTTAGTGAGCTCAGGCCACTCAACCCTCCCCAAGCATGTGGGTGAGTTTTCTCTTGCTTCTCATATCCTTGCCTCTCAGGACCCTCCACCAGCTAAAGCCAGGCCCAGGAGCCATAGGAAGCCACAATGGTAAGAAAAGGCCTGAACTTGAGGGAGTCCAAAGTCAAGACCCAAATCCTGATTTTATAGATCTGGATTTTTTTTGTTCTGTTTTGTTTTTGTTTTTTTTTTTTTTTTTGCCAATTGTGGGGCCTGAACTCTGGGCCTGAGTGCTGTCCCTCAGCTCTTCAGCTCAAGGTGAGTGCTCTACCACTTGAGCCACAGCATTACTTCCGGTTTTCTGGTGGTTAATTGGAGATAAGAGTCTCATGGGCCAAGCACCAGTGGCTCATGCCTGTAATTCCTAACTACCCGGGGGGCTGAGATCTAAGGATTGCGGTTCAAAACCAGCCTGGGCAAGAAAGTCATGAGACTCTTATCCCCAATAAACCACCGAAAACCAGAAGTGGCACTGTGGCTCAGGTGGTAGAGTGCTAGCCTTGGGCTGGAGAGCTGAGGCCCAGAGTTCAAGTTCCAGGACTGGGGGGGGCAGGGGGGGGGAAAAAGAGTCTCATAGACTTTCCTGCCCAGGCAGGCTTTGAACCAGGATCCTCCAATCTCAGCCTCCTGAGTAGCAAGGATTATAGGCATGAGCCACCAGTGCCCAGCTCTTTTTCTTTTTTTTTTTTATGCCAGTCCCAGGGCTTGCACTCAGCCTGGGCACTGCCCCTGAGCTTCTTTTGCCACAGTAGCCACAGTGCTACTTCCTCCTGTGTATGTGGTGCTGAGGAATCGAACCCAGGGCTTCATGCATGCTAGGCAAGCACTCTGCCACTGAGCCACCTTCCCAGCCCAGATCTCAGTTTCTCAATCAGAAACAAGAAGAGACTGCTGGAAGGATGAAAGGAAGCAATGGTGAGGAGAGCAGCGTCTAGCTTTCCCCAGAGGCCCGCCTTCGCCTCCGCACCAGCCAGCCTCTTATCCTGTTGACTGCTCTATGCCCATTCCACAGGGGACACCAGGCTTCTGCGCTACAGTGGAGCCCGAGCAGGAGGCAGGTCAGTGGAATGGTGGAACCCCAGACCCTCAGGACAAGCCAGCAGGGTGAGGTTGTGGTTGCTCAAGCCTTACCCACTTAATCATGTTTTATTCTCCAACCCAGACCTCTAAGGCAGGGAGTAAGACTCCAGTTAGAACAGGAAGTCCTGCAGGAACTGTTGTTAGGGCTCACATGAGTCTGTGTCACCCCAGAACGGGCAGTGACACAGAGGAGTTATATAGCCTCCTATTTCTACCATGTCTTATCCAGACTGATCTCGTACAATAAGCTGAACTGCTCTTAGTAAGACGGACTCCAGAGCCAAATAGGCCTGGGTGCAAATACTAGCTCAGCTCCTTCTCAACTGTGTGACCCTAGGCATGCTGTAGTACATTTCTGAGAAAAGCTAGGGCTGGCAGACTGGGGGTACAGTTCAGTGAGAATACTTAACATTTGAGAGGCTCTGAGTTTAATCCCCAGCACCACCAAAAATAAAGTGAAATAAACCAGGCACCAGTGGCTCACACCTGTGATCCTAGCTACTCAGGAGACTGAGATCCGAGGTGGTTCAAAGCCAGCTGGGATAGGAAAGTACATGAGACTCTAATCTCCAATTAACTACCAAAAGCTAGAAGGGAACTGGGTGCTGGTGGCTCATGTCTATAATCCTAGCTATTCAGGAGGCTGAGATCCGAGGATCATGGTTCAAAGTCAGCTTGGGTAGAAAAATCCATGAGATTCCTATTTCCAATTAACCAACAGAAAACCAGAAGTGGCACTGTGGCTCAAAATGATAGAGCATTAGCCTTGAGCACAAAAGCTTAGGGACAAAGCCCAAGCCCAGAGTTCAAGCCCCAGGATCCGAACCAGAAAAAAAAAAAAAAAAAAGAAAGAAAATAAAATTATCTCTGAGGAGAATGGCAATGGTAACTAGTATAACCTCTATGGAAATTAGTATGGAGGTTCCTCAGAAACTAAAAATAGACCTATTTTATGACTCTGTGATACCACTATCAGGCATATGTCCAAAGGAGTATAAATCAATATACAAGAGAGATTCCTGCTTACCCACCCATGTTTACTGCAGCACTGTACACAGTAGCTAAACTGTTGACCAACTGAAGTACCCAAGTGAAGAAGCATACATAAGAAGATATCTTACAAATATACCATTGAATATTACACAGCCAAAACCAGAAATGAAATCATGTAGTTGGCAGGAAAATAGATGGGACAAGAGAAAATCATGTTGAGCAAGATAAGCCAAGATAAAAAACAAACAAACATTTGAGCAGTGACTCAACATCTGTAATCCTAGCTACTCAGGAGGTGGAGATCTGAGGATTAAAGTTCTAAGCCAGGGTGAGCAGGGAAGTCCTGAAACTCTTTTCTCCAATTACCACCAAAAAAAAAAAAAAAAGTTGAAGTGGAGATGTGGCTAAGTATAGAGTGGTTGAGCAAAAAGGCTAAGGGGGCTGGGAAGGTGGCTCAGTGGTAGAGTGCTTGCCTTGTACACATGAGGTCCTGGGTTCGATTCCTCAGCACCACCTAAGCAGAAAAAGCCGGAAGTGGTGCTATGGTTCAAGTGGTAGAGCACTAGCCTTGAGTTGAACTGCTGAGGGATAGTGCCCAGGCTGAGTTCAGGCCCCACAACGGCAAAAAAAAAAAAAAAAGAGGGTAAGGGTCAGCACCCATCCCTGAGTTCAAGCTCCAGAACCAGCATGCATGCATGTACATTGTAATTTTGTGGTGTTTTTGTCGATCATGGGGCTTGAACTCAGGGCTTGGGCACTGTCTCTGAGCTCTTTTGCTGAAGGCTAGCACTCTACCACTTTGAGCCACAGCACTTCAGTTTTCTGGTGGCTAACTGGAGATGAGCCGCTCATGGACTTTCCTGCCCTGGCTGGCTTTGAACTGTGATCCTCAGATCTCAGCCTCCTGAGGAACTAGGATGACAGGCATGAGCCACTGGCACCCAGTATTTACACACATCTTTCTTTTTGTTGGTCATGGGGCTTGAACCCTGGGCCTGGGCGTTGTCCCTGAGCTCTTCAGCTGAAGGCTAACACTCTACCACTTGAGCAACAGTGCTGTTCCGGTTTGCTGGTGGTTAACTGTATGTAGATTAAGAGTCTCACAGAGTTTCCTGCCTGGGCTGGCTTTGAACCAGGAGGATCCTCAGATCTCAGCCTCCTGAGTACTGGGATTATAGGTGTGAGCCATCAGCACCTGGCATCACACATTTTTATATTCAGCTACATCCACATGAAGGCACACACTTCCAACAACAGTATCCACACAGACTGGGTGGAGGGCACACATGCATACACACTTGTACAGGAGTCCATTCACACAAACCTTCCCACTGCTGCACAACCAGGAACTCCCACAATCAATGACACAAAGACTTGCTTTAAAGACCTGTTCACATATTTGCACACAAACCCTACACCAAAGTCAAACTTGTACCCACATGGTAAAGACATGCTTATATTTTATACATGCTACTATACACTCTGGAACATTCACAGACACCCTTAGAGACACACAGGAGCTAGCTGGGTCAGGTAAACTCACTCAGCATTCCCATACCCACCCCTGCGGCCATTCCCTCCTCAGGAAGCTCCAACAACCAGGCTCCCTCTCCCCACCTACTTCCCACCATCCTCTGGGGCCTGTGGGGCCTCCCTCTAGTGTGGCGGGGAGCAAGGGGAGGGCGGGGCCGCTGAGGTGGCAGGTTTGTAGCTCACCTGCAGTTGAGCCACACCCTCCCACTGGGAAAGGCCTTAAAGGCACAGGACTTCCCATGTGACCTTGCCTGTTGTCCTTGTTTCCCAGATGGGGAAAAGCCTGGAGAGGAGTCAGATGGTGAATGGGACTTGAACCCAGGACTCTTAGGCTCCGAGCCAGGTGGGAAGAAGAAGATTATGCTGACACTGAGAAGCTAGAGTCCAGGCTTACTCCCTGATGGCCCTGGCTGGCTGCTGGTGCAACCTGTCCCTCCCTGTTCTACTCTCCCAAGCAGACACTCCCGCCCCCTGGCAGTCCTCCTTTAGGAAGCCAGTAGTATCTGGGCTTCAAGCCAGAAACCTGGCGTCACCTCCACACCTCTGGCTCCCTGTGGAATCTCTAAACTGGGGGGGGAGGAGGGAGAAGGTTTAAGGGAGTGGGTAGCAGAGCCACTTAGCTCTGCTATTTCCCAGCCAAAGGACAAGTGGCTCCTCCTCCCCAGGACTCCATTTCCTCTGGTACAAAAGGAGCTGATAGACATACCTACCTTCCAGATCCTTGAATTAACTGGCATCCTAGACTAATAGAGGACAACCTAGGGACTCAGGACTGGCTTGCTGACAGAATCTAAGATCTTGCTAGAATATTCTGAGCTAGGCCAGGTCATACATGCTGAACTCCACTCCTGTCCTACCATTTCCTAGGGGTTCCCCATTGCCAGCCCCTCAGAATGCGATTGCATGGTGAGAACAGGGTCTGGATAGTAAGTAAGTGGTAGAAATGGAGAGGGATCAGGGAGGAACAGCTTGTCGTCAGGAACCACCAGTCAGATGGAGAGATTTGTGACTTCATTTGTGGCTCAGAGATTGTGTGTGTGACTAAATTGGCTCCATGTGGACTTCAGTACTTGGGCTGCTGAACTGACACCATTGGGAAAGCACAGTGAGTTAGTGGGCCCACTACCTACCTACACAGTGACCTAATCTATTTTCTGTTGCTATAACAACCACAGACCAGGTTGAGGAGGCTGAGAAGTTGCTGCAAAACCATGGGCTCCCCCCCACCCCTTTTAGGGTTTGAACTCTGGGCCTGGGTGCTATCCTTCAGCTCTTCAGCTCAAGGCAAATGCTCTACTTGAGCCACAGCGCCACTTCTGGTTTTCTGGTGGTTTAGTGAAGATAAGAGTCTCATAGACAGCTGGGCACAGGTGGCTCACACCTGTAACCCAGCTACTCAGGAGGCTGAAATCTGAGGATCACAGTTCAAAGCCAGCTCCAACAGGCAAGTCCGTGAGACTCTTATCTCCAATAAACCACTCAGAAAACTGGAAATGGCACTGTGGCTCAAGTGGTAGAAAACTTGCCTTGAGCTGAAGAGATAACGCCCAAGCCCAGAGTTCAAGCCTCACAACCAACAACAACAACAAAAAAGTCTCACAGACTTTCCTGCCTGGGCTGGCTTTGAACCATGATCCTCAGATCTCAGCCTCCTGAGTAGCTGGGATTACAGGCGAGAGTGCTCGGCATATCATGGGTTTTAAAACTGGGGAAAAAGCTACTATAGGGAACAGCATGGGCAAAGGTGTGTGCCTGAGGAGAATGCATGTACCCAGGATAGATTTTCTTTTTTCTTTTCTTTTCTTTTCTTTTGTTGGTCGTGGGACTTGAACTGTGCCGGGATAGATTTTCTAAGAGGTAAATGGATTAAACCAGGGTTTTAGGCTTTATGCACAAAGTCAAGAAGTTTCAAGTTAGTCCAATAATGAGACGTGGTGAAGGGCAGAGAAAGGAGATTTTATTACATGACAGCCATGGTAAAATAGCACTTCAGTTCATCTTCAACCATCTTCAGTGGTACAAACATTGGCATCAGGTTAAATAGGGAGAAGGGAGGCAGGAGGTGAGAAGGGTAAGCACAGATAAACCAGGAGGTGTGGCCTGGTTTTACCATTAGCTCAGTATTAGCTCAGCCTTTGTCTTTGGAGGAGTTCTGGAGAATTCTTAACACTTTACCATTGGATGGGAGCAGGAACAAGTTGTCTGATGGCTGATCTCCTGAGTTTTGGGCTATTTCCTTGAAGATGACAAGATGAGGATTGGGAAGGTGGCTAGGTGGTAGAGTGCTTGCTTTACATACATTAGGCCCTGGGTTCAAATCCTCAGCACCATGTAAGCAGAAAAAGCCGGAAGTGGCGCTGTGGCTCAAGTGATAGGGTGCTAGCCTTGAGCTGAAGAGCTGAGGGACAGTGCCCAGGCCCAGAGTTCAGGCCCCATCACCAACCAAAAAAAAAAAAGATGGGCTGGGAAGGTGGCTCAGTGGTAGAGTGCTTGCCTTGCAATGCATGAGGCCCTGGGTTCGATTCCTCAGCACCACATAAGCAAAAATAAAAGCCGGAAGTGGCGCTGTGGCTCAAGTGGTAGAGCACTAGCCTTGAGCTGAGGGACAGTGCCCAGGCCCAGAGTTCAGGCCCCACAACCGGACCCAAAAAAAAAAAATTAAAAAAAAAAAAAAGATGACAAGATGATAAGGCAGGGCCCTGACTTACATGTGTAACCCTAGCTACTTAGGAGGCTGAGATCTGGTTTAAAACCAGTTAAAGAAAGACAAATCTAAGAGACTTTTATTTGCAGTTAACCAGACAAAAGCTAGAAGTGGAGCTGTGGCTCAAGTGGTAAAATGCCATCCTTAAGTGGAAAAAAACCAATCACAGAGGCCCCAAATTCAAGCCTCATTACTGGTGCACATGTGTGCTTGCGAGTGTGTGTGTGTGCGCACATGATGGTAAGAAGAAGGCTTTGCCTGTTTGAGAGGCAGTTTGCCTTCTACACAAGATGCTTACTAATGAATCATCTTTATTAGAGCCCAATGTGATTGTAAAGGGACTGCAACAACAGAGAATAGCTCTGATCAAAGGAAGCAGATGCAAAATTGAGGACTTATAGTTAGTTCACAGGGCCCAGCAAAGCAATTGCCTCTTTTTCAGTCTGATAAGTTGTGGGTGTGGGGGACTAAGGGTCTGAAGGTAAACTGGCAGAGTGCAGAGTAGGATAGGGGTGCTAGATTCTCATCCTGGTCTGAGTCTAACAGCCTTGAGCCCACAGCCCCACAGTTTACAAATGTGCCTTTAAAGAGTCTGAGTGCTATTATTGTTATTATTATTATTATTAACTTGTGCAGGTCCTGGTTCTTGAGCTCTTGCCTGGGCATTATCCCTTGAACTCTTCTGTTCAAGGCTATCATTTTACCATTTGACCACTTGAGCCATAGCTCCACACTAGCTTTTTGTGGTGGTTAATTGGAGATGAGATTCTCATAGATTTTCCTGCTCAAGCTGACTTTGCACCATAATTCTCAGATCTCAGCCTCCTGATATTATTGTTTTTATTTGTTTATTGTCGGGCTGGGGAAGAAATCCACGAACTCATGCATAGCTACACTCCTATCCCCGTTGTTTATTACTGTTAATATCAAAGAACAGTCTTGATTTAGCTGAGGTCCTGCCCTCCTTGGCTGTCAGCCCTGGGGGTCCAGAAAACTCAGGGCCGATGGCGACCCCGCGTGGCATTGGAGGGAATGACCAAGCCCCAATGGCACAGGGACCAGTGTGATGGTGCCTCCTATAGGTCATGATCGGTATTGTTAAAGAGCCCAATCTACACAGAGCGACCCTGAACCCATCATCCAGCATCCTTGGTTCAATGTGGGAGATCTGCAAGCCAGCATTCCAGACAGTGGTTAGAGAAGGCGTGTAGAGAAGAAACATTGATCAGCACTTACTGAGTTTCCTGTATGTACTGGTTCAGGTGTTGGACATTTCTCATTTAACATCCACCTAACATTTCCCAGAAGCAGAATCAGAGGTTCAGAGAGATTAATTTGCTCAGAGACACAAAACAAATCTGAGGCCATAGTAGGGAATATGTTTGAAGGGGGAAAAGGACACTAGATCCACCAGCCTGTTCTAGAGATCAGGGATGACAAGGGTATCATGACATTAGTGACCCACTAGCAGAGGCTCAAGTCATATTCCTGCCTCAGTCTTCCAAGTAGCTAGAACTACGTCTTTCTCCCTCACTCTGTCCAAAGCAGTACACTGGGAGTGACTAACTGCAACACAAGTCTTCATTCAGTGGAACAATTACTAAGCCAATGTGCTAAATTCTAGGAACATGTATACATCATTAAAACATTTCTCTCTCTCTCTCTTTTTTTTTTTTGCCAGTCCTAGGGCTGGCATTCAGGGCCTGGGCACTGTTCCTGATCTTCATTTGCTCAAGGCTAGCACTCTACCACTTGAGCCACAGCACCACTTCCAGCTTTTTCTTTTTATGTAGTACTGAGAAATCGAACCCAGGGCTTCATGTATGCTAGGCAAGCACTCTACCACTAAACCACCTTCCCAGCCTCACATTTTTTTTCTTTTGAGATGGGGTCTCACACTATATAGCCGACTGCCCTCAGATTCATCCAGCTCAGCTTCCTGAATGCTGAAATTACAAAAATGAAAAACCCCTCCCTACTTTTTTGTTCTAGGACAACAGCTTGAATTTAGGGTCTTTATAGCTGGTGCTCTAATACCTAAGCATTGCCTCCAGCCAAGCTATTTTCCCTGGGTGGGCTTTAAACCTCTGCCCTCCAGGTCTCAGTTTCCTGCGCCTCTGGGATTACATGTGGGAGCCACTGGTACTAGGCTATCACCAAAATCTTTATTACCTCATATATTCCCAAAACTCAGATTTTCTTTTCTTTCCTTTCTTTTCCTTTTTTGTTTTAATCTACCTTCCTTTTTTTTGTGCTGGTAGTAGGACTTGAACTTGGTGCCTTGCATTTTTCATTTGGCTATTTTGCTCAAGGATGGCACTCTTCCACCTAAGCCACACCTCCACTGTCAATATTTTTCTACATAATGAGAGATAAGGATCTCATGGAGGGGGCTGGGAAGGTGGCTCAGTGGTAGAGTGCTTGCCTTGCATGCATGAGGCCCTGGGTTTGATTCCTAAGCACCACATAAGCAGGAAAAAAAAAAGCCAGAAGTGGTGATATGGCTCAAGTGGTAGAGAGCTAGCCTTGAGCTGAAGAGCTGAGGGACTCAGGCCCAGAGTTCAGGCCCCACGACTGACAAAAAAAAAAAAAAAAAGAATCTCATGGATTTGTCTGCCCAGGTTGGCTTTGAACCAGGATCCTCAGTTTCAGCCTCCTGAATAGCTAGGATTTACAGGCATAAGCCACTAGCCTACCCTTAGCTTTTCAATAGTGAGTGGAACTTGGGGCATAATAGTGTATTGCACTTCCCTGCATGTGGGAGTCCCTATGTTCAATCCCAGAACAAATAAACAAAAAAAAAAAATAGCAGGGGCTGGGAAGGTGGCTCAGTGGTAGAGCGCTTGCCTTGCATGCCTGAGGCCCTGGGTTCGATTCCTCAGCAACACATAAGCAAAAAGAAAAAAGCTGGAAGTGGCACTGTGGCTCAAGTGGTAGAGTGCTAGCCTTGAGCTGAAGAGTTAAGGGACAGCGCCGAGGCCCAGAGTTCAAACCCCACGACTGACCAAAAAAAAGCAGATCTGGAGAAGGGTCTTAAGTGGTTGAACAAGCAACCAACTGAGCAAGCAACTTGGGCAAACCTAACCTGAGGCCCTGAGTTCAAGTCCCACTACCTCTCCCTCTCTCTCATATACACACACATACACACACTTAATTTCACAGGAAAGAGTGTGTGAGGTAGAATGACTTTCCTGAATTCACACTGAGTACACAGGTAGGCTTCAGGCTCAAGCCTGTTGTCTCCAGTTTGGACTTGTACTTTGGCTCAAGGAGCCGTCCGGCTTTCTGTCTCTTGGTTGTGTATGGGAACTTTTGGCACAGAGAAGTTGAGCAGGACGGCCTCCACCTGTACCAAGCAATGGGACCGGAATGTGGTCCTCATGTTGCAACTCTCTTTGATTGCCTTTCACACTCTTGGGAAGAGGGTATTACTTCCCTGCTGCCCTCTGGTTCCCCAATTTCCAGCACACCCCTCTGCCACTCATTCCTCCTATCCCCTCCCTGTCCCACAACATAAAAGGGACCCTGGCCAGAGGGGTGAACAAGAGCTCACTTTTCACCCAAGATGGCATCTGCTCACATCTTTCTTCTTGTTCTTTCTTTCTTTCTTTCTTTCTTTCTTTCTTTCTTTCTTTTTTTCTTTCTTTCTCTCTTTCTTTCTTTCTTTCTTTCTTTCTTTCTTTCTTTCTTTCTTTCTTTCTTTCTTTCTTTCTTTCTTTCTTTTTCCTGTGCTGGGTTATAGAATTTAGGGGCTTATACATGCTGGGCAAGAGTTCTACCATTGAGCTATAGCCTCAGTCTTTGTCACAACTTTTCTGATTCTGATTTTTTGGTGGAGGGTTAGAAGAAAGGTTTTCCTCAATGTTCTACTTTTCTATCAGGGCTCAGATATCCAGAGATCAGTTCTTACCCTTAGAAGTTTCCAGCAGGGAACAGGCTCACTCTAAACCTTTGCCACCAGAGGGCTCATGGAGGGACTGTTCCCCGGGGACTGCAGGAATGGGGAAGCGGGAATCGGGAAGCGGGCAGCCAAGCATGGAGCCACTCCCCCAGGCCTCAGGGATGCGGGGAGGGAGCCCTGCCAATGAACCAGGCCATCCAGGAGCTGGGGCTTTTAGAAGAAGAATCCAGTGACTACCATAATTCACAGAGGACGGAAGGGAGGAGAAAGGGACGGAGAATAAATATCCAGATCAGTTCCCATCCCCCTCCTTCTGTTCCTGCATATCTCCTACTGACCAAACCCCTCACCTGAAGCCAGCAGGCCAGAGTGCTGTGAGCTACCTGTGAGATGCTGTGAGTCTGTCCCAGGACAGAGCAGGGCAAAGAGGCATAGAGAATGAAGTTAGAGCCGGGAGCCAGTGGCTCACATCTGTAATCCTACTCAGGAGTCTGAGCTCTAAGAATCATGGTTCATAGCCAGCCAGCCTGGGCAGGAAAGTCTATGAGACTCTTTTTTTTTTGCCAGTCCTGGAGCTTGAACTCAGGGCCTGGGCACTGTCCCTGAGCTTCTTTTGCTCCAGGCTAGCACTCTATCACTTGAGCCACAGTGCCACTTCTGGCTTTTTCTGTTTATGTAGTATTGAGGAATCAAACCCAGGGCTTCATGCATGCTAGGCAGGCACTGTTAGCAAAATGAGCTCCCTTCCCATAGCATAGTCCATTCCTTCCCTTCTCCACAGCTTAGCATGCTCCCTTCCTAGGCAACTCTAGGCCTATGTAGTAAAGGCAGCAAATAATCAGCTTCCAGCCCCCTTTACCTTGGGATGGCACTTCTCTGGGGCAGCTACCACCATATAAGGCAACAAGAGCCCCTTAGAGGGACCTTCAGGTCTGGGCAGCTGCAGGACCCTTATCTACCATTTGGATAACAGCCATAAATCCTAGTCCACCATGATGAAGCCCCTAGCCCACACGTCTCTGCCTCCTAGCCCCTTCTAGCCCCTCCTAAACCTCCTAGCTTATATAGGTCACCCCAGACAATAGCAGGTACTTACCTTGTGAAGGAGTCTTGCTGGCCCCCTTTCCCCAGCAATAACCTTTCTTTGTTCTCTGTACCTGGATATCTGCGTGGTTCTCTAGCAAAGTCTATTAATTTTGCTAAGAGGTACTGTACCACTAAGCCACATTCCCAGTCTGAGGCTTTTTTTTTTCTTGGTCAGTCATGGGGCTTGAACTCTGGGCCTGGGCACTGACCCTCAGCTCTTCAGCTCAAGGCGAGCACTCTCCCACTTGAGCAACAGCGCTACTTCCAGTTTTCTGGTGGTTAATTGGCTATAAGAATCTCACGGACTTTCCTGCATGGGCTGATCCTCAGATCTCATCCTCATGAATAGCTAGGATTACAGGCATGAGCCATCGGTGCTGGGCTCCAGCCTGAGACTTTTATCTCTAACCACCAAAAACCCAGAAATGGACTTGAAGTTCAAATGGTAGATTGCTGCCTTGAGCAAAAGGAGCTCAGGCACAGCACCCAGGCCTGGGGTTCAAGCCCTAGAAGTGGCACCAAAAAAAAAGGAAAGAAGAAAATGAAGTTAGGTGGAGACTAGCCAGCATAGTTGTCTCTTTTTCCCAGATTTTGCTTTCTGGAGGGGGCAAGCTGTGGCTGTACTTTTCTTTTCTCTTCTGTTCTGTTCTTTTCTTTTTTGTCGGTCATGGGGCTTGAACTCTGGGCCTGGGCGCTGTCCCTCAGCTCTTCAGCTCAAGGCTAGTGCTCTACCACTTCAGCCACAGTGCCACTTCCGGCCTTTTCTGTTTATGTAGTGCTGAGGAATCGAACCTAGGGCCTCATGCATACGAGGTAAGCACTCTACCGCTGAGCTACCCTCCTAGCCCCTGTACTTGTCTTTCAAAGCAGCATCTGTGCCTGACTCTGAAACCCTCTCCCATTTTTCCAGGTTCAGGTTATACTGTCCACAGGCAGCAATGACCATTCCTGAGTCAGCCTCTACCCCATGGCCTCCCCCTCACCACATCACTGTAGTTCTGGCCTCCTCTTAAAATGAGTTTCTTGAAGGCCTGAGCTAAATAAAGCAGCTAGCTTTAATGTAGCCTCAGCACACACCAAGTGCCAATGTATGCTAAAGGAACTAATTCCTGTGATTTGCCTACCTCGAGCTTCTTTGGTGGGCAACTGGATACATGCCTACCTTCAGGAATACACTGAGGATGATCTAGGCCTAGTGGTAGAGTGCTTGCCTAGCATGAATGAAGCCCTGGGTTCAGCAATTCAGTACCAGAAAAAAGTAAACAGAAAAAGTAAAAAATGGCACTGTGGCTCAAGTAATAGAATGCTAGCCATGATCAAAAGAAGCTCAGGGATAGTGCCCGGGCCCTGAGTTCAAGTCCCAGGACTGGCCAAAAAAAAAAAGTCCTTATCTCCAATTAAGCAGCAAAAATCTATATGTGGAGGTTAGCTCAAGTGATAAAGCAGCAGCCTTGAGCAAAAAAAGCTAAGCAAGAATGTGAAGCCCTGGGCTGGGAAGGTGGCTCAGTGGTAGAGGCTTGTCTTGCATGCAGGAGGCCCTGGGTTCGATTCCTCAGTATCACATAAGCAAAAAAGCTGGAAGTGGCACTGTGGCTCACTGGTAGAATGCTAGACTTGAGCTGAAGAGCTGAGGGACAGTGCCCAGGCCCAGAGTTCAGGCACCACGACCGACAAAAAAAAAGAAAGAAAGAAAGAAAAAAGAATGTGAGGCCCTGAGTTCAAGCCCCAGTACTGGCACAGGAGAAAAAAAGAGGCTTAGGGAAAGCAAGGAGGGGTTAAGGATGCTATGTTGGGGGACTGCTCAATCAGCTCCTGAGAAAGGCTTGAGGGGAAGGAATGGCCCTTTTGAATGCCACCCTTACTGCCTGTTGCCTAGGACCCACAGCAAACAGCGGGCTGGCCGGCTGGCCCTTCCTCTCCAGCTCCCCTCTGACTGGCAGCTGCTGTCAAACAAGCAGCTGCTGAGGTGCTGCCAACCGCCTCCCCTGAATATTTCAGCGCTAAGTCAGAAAATGACCAGCAGCCTCCAAAACCGGGCTTTTTCTCCTGCATACCTTACAAGGGTATATTGGGCTGCCCTGGGTGTTAATGTTCCACCCACCCCCTTGCACTAGACAGAGAGATATAAATACGCAGCCACAGCGGCACCCTCAGAGTGGATGAATGGACTCACACAGCCCTAGTCACAAAGAGGCCCCTCAGCACAGCTGCTTGTGAGGATCCCTTCACCCCCATCACAGTCAAGCAGCTGCCCCCAGTCATACAATCACAATCACATGTGCCTCACAAAGTTGCTCTCACCAATGCCCCATTTCCCCAAAAGAAAAATTCAACCCTAGGGGCTGGGAAGGTGGCTCAGTGGTAGAGCGCTTGCCTTGCATGCCAGAGGCCCTGGGTTCAATTCCCCAGCACCACATAAGCAAAACAAAAAAAGCCGGAAGTGGCGCTGTGGCTCAAGTGGTAGAGCACTAGCCTTGAGCTGAAGAGCTGAGGGATAGCGCCCAGGCCCAGAGTTCAGGCTCCACAACCGGACCCAAAAAAAAAAAAAAACCAGAAAAATTCAACCCTGCAGGTGTCACTCCTGTAATCCTAACTACTCAGGAGGCTAAGATCTGAGGATCAGGGTTCAAAGCCAGCCTGGGCAGGAAGGTCTGTGAGACACTTACCGCCAGTAAACTACTCAGAAGTGGCACTGTGGCTCAAGTGGTAAAGTGTTAGCCTTGAGCAAAAGAAGCTCAGGGGACAGTGCCCAAGCCCTGCATTCAGGCCCCAGGACTGGCACTAATTAGTTAACTAATTAATTCACCATGTGTACCTTTACCATACACAGACACAGACACACATACACACCCTCCAGATGTCACCAGTCACATATGGACACACAATCCCACAATTTTCCACTCCACATGCGAAACCATGTTCCCAGCTGTGGCCCATGGATCACAACACACAGCTTACACCCATTCCACACAATGACTTCCCTCCCTCCCCAGCCCACACTCGGGGCCTCTCTGATGAAACCCAGGTGGCAGCCCCTGGCCTGTGAAGTGCCTAGTGTTCTTGCTTTTCCTTTTTTTTCCTCTGTGATTAAGTCAAAGCCCTCCTCCCCCAACACAGGGACTGAGGGGAAAGAAAGAATCAAATGAGGCAGAATGTGAGGCCCAGGTCTGGAGAGGGAAGAAACTTTGGGGTGGGGGCAAGGAGTTGAGGGAGTGGACTTGCTGTGAAGTTGGCAGAAGCTGAGTGGGGGTGATGGGTGGGGGTGGAGCTGAAGGAGACCCCTGTAAACCTGGCAGGGTGGGGGTAGTGAGCTGTGTTAAATAGATTCCACTTGAAGCCCCTGGGAAGTGGGGGGGCGCATCCTCCCTAACCTCCCCTAACCCCAAGCCCTGAGTGTCTCCTGAGGCCCAAGTGGGGCCCCCCAGCACTCCCTCTCCCAGCGCCCTGCCCCAACCCTCCACCAAGTGTGTCAACTTGCTCCTACCCCCAGTGCGGTGGGGATCCGGAGGGACCTTGCGGGCAAGGGGTGCTAGATCCCTCTGGGCATCCCTCCCTCAAACTCTGCACCTCCCCACGGACAGGACAAGGGTTCCCGGGGTCTGCAGTACCCCCTTCTTCTTCCCTTCCAACCAGGATCCGGAGAAGGAAGATTCTGGAAGAGTTCTGGGCAGGCTAGACCGCCCTCTCACCGCCCCCCCCCCGCACTTTCAGGAACCCCCCCATGCACCCCCCCCACCCGCCTGGCGGGGGAGGGACGGCCACTCCCCGCCCCCCTCCTGCGCCCAGAGCCAAGTGGGCGCGCCGGCCCAGGCCAGGATCCGGTGTCGGCTGCAGCTGGCAGTGCGGCGGCGGGGCGGGCGCCGAGCAGCCGCCTGAGGGCCCGGCTATTAATAACGCGCCCGCCGGAGCCCGGGTCGCGCAGCCATGGCCAGCCCGGAGCCCGGCGGGGACGGCACCACCCAGGCCCCGAGGTAGGATTATCGGGGCGTCCTTTGGGGACGAGGGTGCCGGACTGGCTCTCTCCTTTCATCCGTGACCCCTTTTACTGGGCTGGGAGTAGTGGTCCAGCCTGGGTGGGGCACGGGGCGGGCCTACCGGGGGAGGGACCTGGGGAGCCCTGGCTTGGGGTCCTGGCACCCCTATTGATTGTGGCTTTTTTATCATCCCCTTCCCCCTCCTCCAGGCTGTGGGAGAATTAACCCTTTCGGGGGTTAATGAAGGGCCTTTTCCAGGCCATTCTCCCTGTCCCACCTGGCCAGCGACAGCGTTTGTAGTCCTTACTCCAAATGTCAACTAGGAATGGCGAGCGGAGAGCTAGTTGTGACTTGGCTGCTGGAAGCCTCTTGGTGCAAGGTTGGGTTTGTGCCTGCTTGAAGTTAAGAGTCTGTTCAGAAGGCTCATTCTCCCGTTCTCCCCGGTGTGGCTTAGGGTGGGGGCAGGGAAGGTCAACTGTCTCAGCTCAATGGGAGGGCCTGGGCTTGGCAGGAGCCCCATCTCATCACTGTGGGTTTACCACTAGTTTGGAGGAAGTGACCTGTGGCTGAGAGGATAGGAGTGATGGAGGTGCATTTCTGCTCCAGGTCAGACTATGACCATAGGTCTTCCTAGTGTGCCAAGAGGTGGAGGGGGAACTGCACCCTGTCACATGCAGGAATCAGGCCTGCTTGGTGCCACACCCAGCCACAGCTCTGGTGGACAGGGTTAGGGAGTTGTTGGAGCTCTCTAGAGATAGATTGGCAGAGGCAGGCTGCCTGGGGCCCTCGGAAGCTTAAGGTCAGCCTCAGCTCACTTCTTCTCTGGGCCTCTCCCAATCTACTGCCTTCCCAGCTCCTGGGAAGGGCAGCAGGCGGCACCCAGGGTGGGGTGATGGCCACGCCTGGGGGGTGGGATGCCTGGCTTTTATTTCCTGCTAGAACACTTGACCTTGGGCAAGTTTCCTCCTGGGAACTCTGTGGGTGTCTGCCTGTCTTCCTAGGACCCCACACTGGAGCCCAAAAGCAGAACTATGCTGTCCTCAGGAATTCAACCAGGTGGACGTGTGCACTTCAGTAGTGCAAGGCACCAGGAATGAAGCTGAGCTGTAATCAGTGTGGTGATATAGGTGTACTTGCTTGGGTAATGTGTCTCAGAAGAGATGGAGTATGATCTGGGCTTGAAGAAGGAGTAGGAAGTTGCTAGGTAACTGGGTGTTGGTGGCTCATGCCTGTAATCCTAGCTACTCAGGAGGCCCAGATCTGGGGATCAAGGCTCAAAGCCAGCTCAGGCAGTAAAGTCCATGGGACTCTTTTTTTAATTTTTATTTTTGTCAGTCATGGGGCCTGGGCGCTGTCCCTTAGCTCTTCAGCTCAAGGCTAGCACTGTACCCCTTGAGCCACAGCGCTACTTCCAGCTTTTTCTGCTTATGTGGTACTGAGGAATCAAACCCTGGGCCTCATGCACGAGGGCTCTACCAGGGATCTACCACTGAGCCACCTTCCAGCCTCCAAGAGACTCTTATTTTCTATTTAACAGCAGGAAACCTGAAGTGGTGCTGTGGCTCAAAGTGATACAGGGCTAGCCTTAAGCAAAAAAGTGCCCAGGCCCAGAGTTCAATCCCCACAACTGACAAAAAAAATGTGTTAGGTAAATAGGTTGTTTTGTTTCCAGTGCTAGAGCTCAAACTCTGGGCCTCCCACAGAGCAAGTGCTGTGTCCCTGAGCCACACTTTCCAGCCTTAGAAAGATGTTTTGAGTACTGTGTGTCTATTATTTCTCGTGTGTGTGTGTGTGTGTGTGTGTGTGTGTGTGTGTGTACTAGGGCTTGAACTCAGGGCCTTGTACTTATTTGACTCTTTCACTCCATCTCTTCCTTTTTTGCTGGTTAATTGGCTCAAGTGGAATAGTGCTAGCCTTGAGCTGAAGAGCTGAGGGACAGTGCCCAGGCCCAGAGTTCAGGCCCTATGACCAACAAAAAAAAAAAATCTCACAGACTTTGCTGCTTGGGCTAGTTTCAAACCACAAACTCAGCTAGTCTTCTGAGTCATGAACCACTACTGCCCAGATTTTTGGGGGGGGGGCATGAGAGGGGGGCTGGTCCTGGGACTCAAACTTGGCTTGGGCACTGTCCCTGAGCTCTTTTTTGCTCAAGGCTAGTGCTCTATCACTTGAGCCACAATGCCACTTCTGTTTTTTTTTTTTTTGTTTTTCTGTGATTAATTGGAGATAAGAGACTCCTGGACTTTCCTGGGAAGGCTGGCTTCTAACCTCCTAACCTCAGATCTCAGCCTCCTAAGTAGCTAGGATTACAGGTGTGAGCCATCAAAGCCAAGCAAGCACCCAGGTTTTAAGTGAGTTCTTTACTCTGTGCTCTGGGTTTCCATCTGTACAGTTGGGGATAGAAAAAGAGAATTCTACAAGTAAGTTATTCATGTAAGATGCTTAGAGTAGTGCCTTGACCATGGTGACTCCAAAGTGCTATTCTACAGGAGCATGGCGGGAAGGTCCTTCTTGGCTAGGATACATGCTAAGCTCTAACTTAACACTAAGTACCCAATAAAGATTTTTTTCTTCAAAATCATGCACACTATCCTCATATCTAACACCCCATGAGCCCCAGGGGTTTATCTTCCTGCTTGTTTTTTTTTTTTGGGGTCCAGTCATGGGGCCTGAACTCTGGGCCTGGGCGCTGTCCCTCAGCTCTTCAGCTCAAGGCTAGCGCTCTACCACTTGAGCCACAGTGCCATTTCCGGCTTTTTTCTTTTTGCTTATATGGTGCTGAGGAATCAAACCCAGGGCCTCAGGCATGCAAGGCATGCGCTCTACCACTGAGCCACCTTCCCAGCCCTCTTCCTGCTTGTTAAAAGTGGTTTCTGGAAACTGCAAAAGTGCCCAACCTAATACATCACCTTGCATCGCAAGGTGCCTGGCTGACTGAGCAGGTGCATCTGCCTGGACCTCAGAGCTATACCTTCCCAGGTAATGTGGGGCTGTTGACTAGACAGATGGCGTTTGGGAAGCTGTATTTCTAAGACAGATCTTCAGATATTGTGGGCTTAGAGTGGGAGGTGTGAAAAGTTAACACATGTTCTGGGTTGTTGGGCACTGGGTGGGTTGTGGGAGTAATGTGAATTGGGCTAAAAAAGGGAAGTTGGGGGTCACATCTTGAAGATTTTGAGCCCATGAAGTGGAGCAGCCTTATGTTGTACAAGCTAACTGTGGGACTATAGAGAACAGCCTCAAGTAAGGAGGAGCCGGGAGGCCCATTGGAAGGCTGGAGTAGGATGTAGGAATAGAGAATGACTTGGAGTAGGGCCCTGGCAGTGGGTTGGAGAAGAGAGGAGGAAGACCAGAGACTTTCTAAGGTAGAAATATTCTCAGCTGAGTTGGCTGAATTGAGTAGGGAAAGAGGCATCTCAAGATTTCTTCCTGAGCCAGGCACTGGTGATTCACACCTATAATCCTGTACTCAGGAAGCTGAGATCTGAGATCTCAGCTCTGACAGAAAAGTACATGAGACTCTTATCTCCAGTTAACTAGCAAATATGAAGTGCCAAGTTCAAACCCTAGTACCCACTCCCCCCCACACACAAATTAAAGATTTCTTGCTGGTCAACTTGCATGTGTTTCTCTGAGCTGAATGATAAATATACAGAAAGCTTCAGAAGAACAATAATTTTGGATGTTATCAGATGAAGAAAACTGCAAACCATCTCCTCTCTGGCAAATTCATTCAAATGGATGGCCTAGTATAAGATTTTTGGTGCAGGGCTGGGAAGGTGGCTCAGTGGTAGAGTGCTTGCCTTGCATGCCAGAGGCCCTGGGTTTGATTCCTCAGCACCACATAAGCAAAAAGAAAAAAACCGGAAGTGGCGCTGTAGCTCAAGTGGTAGAGCACTCGCCTTGAGCTGAAGAGCTGAGGGACAGCGCCCAGACCCAGAGTTCAAGCCCCACGACCGACAAAAAAGAAAAAGAAAACTGGAAGGAATTGGTACTGTGGCTCAAAGTGGTAGAGCACTAGCCTTGAGCAAAAAAGCTCAGGGACAGCATCCAGGTCCTGAGTTCAAGCTCTATGACAAAAAAAAAAAAAAAAAGTTTTTATGCAGGTGTTGGGTAGAATGAAGCTAGTGGTATCCAAGGTCTGGCACTTTTATGGTTCCAGAGGATATTCTGACATGCATGGAGGGAAATCAGGGACTTTGGAGGTGTTAGATGGGTTGCAGTAAATGATTAAGAAATATATATATATATATTTGGTTCTGGTCCTGGGTGTTGAACTTAGAGCCTGAGTACTGTCCCTGAACTTTTTTGCTCAAGGTTAGCATTCTACCACTTTGAGCCACAATTTCATTTCCAGCTTTTTGGTGGTTAATTGGAGATAAAAGTGTCAGAAACTTTCCTACCCTAGATGGCTTCCAACAGTGGTCCTCAGATCTCGGCTTCCTGAGTAGTTAGGATACTGGCATGAGCCATCAGCACTTAGCTCCATTCTACTTTTATGACACAATTTGTTCACCTGACATTTCAGTTTGTGACTGTTCCATACAATGCTGCTATGAACGTTCGTGATAAAGGAACTATAACAATGGACTGTGTGTAGGAGGTAGAATGATACCAGGAAGGGAGCAGATGGGTGACCACAGAGATCTGAGAACATTCTATAATCGAGGCCTGCAATGGTTCTAAATTACAAATCTCCTGGCATTGGGGGTGCACTTTCACTTTAAGTCATTTTTCTTGCAGGGAAACAAGAGCAGAGGCCAGTTCTCTTCAAGAGGAAAACTCTGGGTCCTTGAGTAAGGCTACAACCTTGAACCCGGAAGCTACTCTATCTTTGGAGGGGTCCATGAGCCTAGAAGACATTCTCTATCTGGGAGGGGACTTAGAAGACACTCTTTACGTGGAAGAGACTGAGAAGCCAGAGGAGCTCCTGTTTATTGAGGAGTCAGGGCAGACTGAGGAGGCACTGGACTTGGAAGAGCCCGTGAGTCCCCATGAGACATTGCACGTGGAGCCAGATGAGGGACAATGTGGGGGGGAGCCTGTGGAGCCAGCTGAGAGCCCAAGCCCAAAGCAGATTATTTGCGAAGGACAGATGGTCACAAGGGAGGAGAAATCTAAGCCTAAAGAAAGTCTCGGAGCTGAGCCAAGTCCCAGCACAGAGGAGAGCCTGAGCGCAGAGGACCTGGAACGGCTGGAGGGCCGTTTCCAGCAGTGTGTGCAAGCCGTGGCCCAGCTAGAAGAGGAGCGGGACCAGCTCATCCATGAGCTTGTGCTGCTCCGGGAACCAGCCCTGCAGGAGGTGCAGCAAGTCCACCAGGACATCCTGGCCGCCTACAAACTGCATGCCCAGGCAGAGCTGGAGAGGGATGGGCTAAGGGAGGAAATCCGGCTGGTCAAGCAGAAGCTCTTTAAAGTGACCAAGGAATGTGTGGCCTATCAGTACCAGCTGGAGTGTCGCCAACATGACGTGGCTCAGTTTGCAGAATTTCGGGAGGAACTGACTACCAAGGCAGCCCAGCTCTCAGGAGAGCTGTCCCAACTCCAGGATGACTATCAGAAGCAAAAGGAACAGTTGAGGCAACAACTGGAAGCACCCTCAAGCCAGAGGGATGGGCACTTTCTCCAGGAGAGCCGGCGGTTGTCTACCCAGTTTGAAAGTCTCCTGGCAGAGAGCCGCCAGGGCCTGGAAGAGGAGTATGAACCACAGTTGCTGAGGCTCCTGGAGAGGAAAGAAGCAGGGACCAAGGCTCTACAGAAAACCCAGGCAGAGATCCAAGAGATGAAGGAGGCTCTGAGGCCCTTGCAAGCAGAGGCTGGGCAGCTCCACCTGCAAAACAGGAACCTCGAAAATCAGATCACACTTGTGAGGCAGAAACGAGATGAAGAGGTCCAGCAGTACAGGGTAGGCCCCTTGGCTGTACAATCAAGTGCCTTCTCTTAATGAGGGGAGGGAAAGAGTGGCTAGGATCTCTTATCTCTGGGGCTGGAGGATATTATCCTGTGTTGGAAGAACAGTTTGTTCTTTGGAGCCTGTCCTTTTCTCCATTCTTTATTTCATTGTCAGCATTTTGTTTACTCAGCATTTTTGGATCACCTATTTCATTTGATCGTCTCATTAATCCTAGGAGAATCTTTTTCTTTCCCTCTCTCCCTTTATTTTCTATCTTTTAACATTTTACTCTAGTACATATTGGCCTCCATCTTTTTCTTTTTTTGGTCAGTCCTGGGGCTTGAACTCTGGGTCTGAGCACTGACCCTGAGCTCTTCAGCTCAAGGCTAGTGCTCTACCACTTGAGCTACAGAGCCACTTCTGGTTTTCTGGTGGTTTATTAGAGATAAGAGTTTCACGGACTTTCCTGTCCAGGCTGGCTTTGAACCAAGATCCTCAGGTCTCAGCCTCCTGAGTAGCTAGGATTACAGGCGTGAGCCACCAGTGCCCGGTTCTCCATCTTTTTCTTTTGGTGCTGGTACTAGAGTTTGAATTAAGGGCTCCTCATTCATGCTTAGCTTTTCCACTCCAGGCTGGTGCTCTCCCTCTAGAACCGTATCTCCACTTCTGGCTTGTTAAAAATGGTTAATTGGAGATGAGTCCTTTGAATTTGTCTGCCCAGGCTAGCTTTGAACTGTAATCCTCAGATCTCAGCTTTTTTTTGCCAGTCCTGGGGCCTGAATTCAGGGCCTGGGCACTGTTCCTGAGCCTGTCTGTGCTCAAGGCTAGCATTCTACCACGGAAGCCACAGTGCCACTTCTGCCCTTTTCTGTTTATATGTGGTACTAAGGAATCAAACCCAGGGCTTCATGCATGTGCTAGGCAAGCACTCTACCACTAAGTCATATACCCAGCCCATAGATCTCAGCTTTCTGAATAGCTAGGATTACAAGTGCTTTACCACTTGAGCCACAGCTCCACTTCTGGATTTTTGGTGGTTACTTGGAGATAAGAGTCTCATGGACTTTCCTGCCAGGCCTGCCTTTGGACTGTGATACAGTCCTCAGAGCTCAGCCTTCTGAGGTAGGATTATAGGTATAAGCCACCAGCACCTAGTTCCATTTTCTAATTCTAATTGAACGGTGGATATATGGAGCTGGAAGGAATGAGGTCAGATGGAATAAATTCATTCCTTTTTTTCTGCCTCAGTCATCTAAGTTCCACTTCATTTAAAGTTGTCTTTTTCTTTTTTTTTTTTTTTTGCTGGTCAAGGGGCTTGAACTCTGGGCCTGGGTGCTGTCCCTTAGCTCTTCAGCTTAAGGCTAGCACTCTACCACTTGAGCTACCGCACCACTTCCAGCTTTTTTTGCTTATGTGGTGCTGAGGAATTGAACCCAGGGCTTCATGCATGTGAGACAAGCACTCTACCACTGAGCCACCTTCCCGGCCCCTTGTCCAGTCTTTAGACTAGGTTGAAGCCCATAAATATTCTCTCCTTTTTTTGTGCATGTCACCATCTTCATTATATCCAAGTTATTTCTGATTAAGTGTGAGCCAGTTCTAATCCCTTTTTAGACCAGAGTAGGATATAAATACTAAGTGAATAAACAATTACGTCTGCTCCTCCAGACTGGGCTTTCAGAAGACAGGGATATTTATCTCTATTCTCTCCACCACTCATGGATCAGAGAACACATAGGTAAGTGCTGAGTTAAATCTGCTGGGCACTGAGACTTCAGTGTGGCCTTTTTTATAGCACTATTTGAGATATGCATTCCTTTGTATAAATTTAATTATCTTATGTCCTTGCACAGATTACTATATTGAAAATGGCAGCAATCACCACAATGAGTATCTTCCCAAGGTTTCTGTGACAAGGTCTTGCTTGCTATATGCCTAAAATGGCTTCAAACTCATAATCCTGCCTCAGACTCTGGAGTGATGGGACACCATGTACAGCTCCTAATTTTTTTTTTTATTGTTGTTGGTCATGAGCTTGAACTCTGGGCCTGGACACTGTCCCTTAGCTCTTCAGCTCAAGGCTAGTGCTCTACCACTTGAGATAGAGCACCGCTTCCAGTTTTCTGGGGATAAGAGTCTCACAGATTTTCCTGCCCGGGCTGGCTTTGAGCGGTGATCCTCAGATCTCAGCCTCCTGAGTAGTTAGGATTACAGGCATGAGCCACCAGCGCCCAGCTCCTAAGTCTTTTATTTTGGAGATGGATTCTCCTGGAATTCTCTGTCCAGGCTGGCCTCAAATTACAATTTTCTGATCTCAGTCTCCTGAGTGGCTAGGATTAGAGGTATAAGTCACCAGCACATAGCCCTAATTCTTCTGAAAGGGCTTCCTAAATTGTGTTTGCCCCAAATCCCCTATGTCATTTGCCTAATTTTCTTTTTTTGTGCAGGCCTTGGACCTTGAACTCAGGGCCTGGGCATTTTCCTTGTGGCTCTGCCATGAGCCACATCTTCACTTCTGGCTTTTGTGGTGGCTGACTGGAAATTAAGAGTCTCATGGACTTTTTCTGCCCAAGCTGACTTGGAATCATGATCCTCAGCCTCCTGAGTAGGATTACAGGCATAAGCCACTGGCACCTAGTCACTTGTGGCTTTTAGCTATGTGTTTTGTGTTGTGGTGTGTGTGTTTTTGGTGTGTGTGTATGTCAGATGTGCAGCTTGAATTCGGGGTCTGGGCACTGTCCCTGTGCTCTTTTGCTTTATCACTTTGAGCCACAGTGCCACCTCCAGTTTTCAGGATCTACCTAAAGGGTGTCACAAAAGCCTGGCGCTGGTGGCTCACGCCTGTAATCCTAGCTACTCAGGAGGCTGAGATCTGAGAATCACAGTTCAAAGCCAGCCCGGGCAGGAAAGTCCCTGAGACTCTTATCTCCAATAAACCACCAGAAAATCGGAAGTGGCACTGTGGCTCAAGTGGTAGAGCACTAGCTTTGAGCTGAAGACTGAGGGACAGCGCTCAGGCCCAGAGTTCAAGCCCTACAAGCGACCAAAAAAAAAAAAAAGGGTCACAAACTGGGCACCGGTGGCTCACACCTGTAATCCTAGCTACTCAGAAGGCTGAGATCTGAGGATCACGATTTAAAGCCAGCCTGGGCAGAAAAGTCCCTGTGAGACTCTTATCTCCAATTAACTACTCAAAAGACAAAAGTGGTCGGCTGGGAATGTACCTTAGTGGTAGAGTACTTACCTAGCATATGTGAAGCCCTGGGTTAGATTCCTCAGTACCACATAAATAGAAAAGACCGGAAGTGGCTCTGTGGTTCAAGTGGTAGAGTGCTAGCCTTGAGCAGAAAAAAGCAGCTCAGGGACAGTGCTCAGGCCCCGAGTTCAAGCCTTAGGACTGGCCAACAAAAAAACAGAAGTGGTGCTGTGGCTCAAGTGGTAGAATGCTATCCCTGAGAGCAAAGAGGATCAGGGACAGTACCCAAGAAAACTCATGACAAAAAAAAAAAAAGGCAAAATGTCACAGACTTTCTTTCTTGCCCAGGCTGGCTTTAAACCAGGATCCTCAGATCTGTGTCCTGAGTAGCTAGGATTACAGGTGAGAGCTACCAGCACCTGGCTTTGGTATGTGTTTTAGCAGGCATTCCAATTCACACTAGCCATACTTAAAATGTCCACCAGCTACATGTGGTTTCCCTTTTGAAAGTGGGGCAAAGAAGAGGAAATATTGATATGGCAGAATAATGGAGGTTCAAGTTAGACACAGGGATCAAACTTAGGGTTCTAAATTCCAGTAAAAAAGAAAGCATTAAGATTTGAGAGGGTAAATCTACTTTTGAAAGGTCAATTTAGTAGTGCACTAGGCAGGACTGCAGACTCTTTACTGCCACTTTCATTCCAGCTTGGCAGATGGTCACTCAGTGCAGACTGCTTCATTAATCATGTACCTTTTGTGTATGTGTGTGTGTGTGCTAGTCCTAGGGGCTTGAACAGAGCATGGGTGCTATCTTGAGCTTTTGTACTCAAGGCTAGTGCTCTCTCACTTGAGCTGCAGCTCTACTTCTAGCTTTTTGGTGATTAATTGGAGATGAGGAGTCTTATGGACTTTCCTGCCTGGGCTGGCTTCCAACTGCTTTTCTCAGATCTCAGCCTCTTGACTAGTAGGATTATGAGCATGAGCCATGGCACTTGGCCAATCATGTACTTTTGTGCCTTATCAAAACAGGTTAGGCAGCATGGCTTAGGAACTATGGCAGCAGTGTGCAGATGCCTCTCTCCAGATGAGACTCTTTGGTGCGTCCCTGTGTGGTGCCTAAGCATAGCTCTGCAGTAAAATAAAGCCTTTTGACAATGATAATGGAAGTTGAGATCCAGCAAGAGGATCAAACATTGCAGTGTTGTCTCACAGCACAGTATCATGGCTGACTCAGATAATTGATTATTTAGAGTCTTCTAATAATAGCATATACAAACTGGACTCATGTTTAGTCTTAAAAAAAAATCTAAGGTGAAGGGCTGGGAAGTTGGCTCAGTGGTAAAGTGCTTGCCTTGCATGCCTGAGGCCCCTGGGTTCGATTCCTCAGCACCACATAAGCAGAAAAAGCCAGAAGTGGTGCTGTGGCTCAGGCCCCGCGACTGACACCCCCCCCCCAAAAAAAAAGGCAAAACAACTACAGTGAAGTCAACTGCCTTTTTACAATATACATTCCCACATCAACACCCTTTCTCCTCATTCTTATTAAGCATCCAAGCCAGCTAGTAGCTAAGCCAGAGACTGCTCACTGACATCTTCCTTACCTCATTTCTAGGCATTAATCCCAGGCAGACAATTACAGAGTACATCTCCAGTATGTTTTTTTTTTTGGTCCGGTTGTGGGGCCTGAACTCTGGGCCTGGGCGCTGTCCCTCAGCTCTTCAGCTCAAGGCTAGCGCTCTACCACTTGAGCCACAGCGCCACTTCCGGCTTTTTTTTCCTTTTTGCTTATGTGGTGCTGAGGAATCGAACCCAGGGCCTCGAGCATGCAAGGTAAACGCTCTACCACTGAGCCACCTTCCCAGCCCTCCAGTATGTTTTTGACAGAATGGGAAATGAACAGTTTCTCTGAAGGCTCAATGGCCTCCCAGGCATCACATATTCCAACTCTGAACTTCTTTTTTTTGGTCATGGGGCCTGAACTCTGGGCCTGGGTACTGTCCCTCAGCTCTTCAGCTCAAGGCTATTGCTCTACCACTAGAGCCACAGCCCCACTTCTGGATTTTTCTGCATATGTGGTGAGTAGGAATTGAGCCCAGGGCCTCATGCATGCAAGGTAAGCACTCTACCAGTGAGCCACCTTCCTAGCCCTCAACTTTGAACTTCTGAATAAGGCTGGGGATGTGACCTAGTGGTAGAACATTCAACTAGTATGCACAGTTGATGTCCAGCATGGAAATTATTTTTTACTTGTACAAGTTCTTGAATCTGGTTTTACTTTTGAAATAATCTTTAAATCCCAAAGGCCTGTAAATAATTTATGAAGTCTCCCACGCCTTTAAGAATAAACCTTGGGGGGCTGGGAAGATGGCTCAGTGGTAGAGGGCTTGCCTTGCATGCATGAGGCCCTGGGTTCAATTCCTCAGCACCACATAAGCAGAAAAAGCTGGAAGTGGTGCTGTGGCTCAAGTGGTAAAGCACTAGCCTTGAGCTGAAGAGCTGAGGGACAGTGCCCAGGCCTAGAGTTCGGGCACCATGACTAGCAATAATAATAACCTTGGAGCTGGGTGCTGGTGGCTCACAACTGTTAATCCTAGCTACTCAGGAGGCCCAGCCAGGGCAGGAAAGTCTGAGACTTTTTTTTGGCCAGTTGTGGGGCATGAACTCTGGGCCTGGGCCCTGTCCCTGAGTTCTTCAGCTCAAAGCTAGCGCTCTACCACTTGAGCCACAGCACCACTTCTGGCTTTTTTTTCTTTTTGCTTATGTGGTGCTGAGGAATTTAACCCAAGGCAGGCGCTCTACCACGGAGCCACCTTCCCAGCCCTCCAGCTTTTTCTGCTTACATAGTGCTGAGGAATTGAATCTAGGACCTCATGCATGGAAGGCAAGCACTCTACCACTGAGCCCACTTCCCAGCCCTCTCAGGTTACCATTTTTAAAAACAGTTGTTCCTTTGTCAGTACCATCTTCCTGGACTTGTTTCCTAACCTATCATTTATGGTATCAGCCTCAAATACTTGTTATTTTTAAAAATACTGTTTGGCTCATTAGAAATGTTTTTGGCCATCTTATGCAGGAACAGCTGGAGGAAATGGAAGAGCGGCAAAGGCAATTAAGAAGTGGAGTACAACTCCAGCAACAGAAGAACAAAGAGATGGAGCAACTAAGGATCAGTCTTGCTGAAGAACTCTCAACTTATAAGTCAGTTTTCACTGCTACTCAAATCTCACCTAATACTGGCTGAGAGTATAGTGGGGAGGGAGCAGGGATAATTTCATTTGACAGTAAAAAAAATTTAGGGAAATTACTTTCAAATTGTGCTCATCCATGATCAGATAGAAAACAGCTCTCTCTTTTTAAAGGGCTATGCTACCCAAAAGCCTGGAAGAGGCTGATGTTCCCACTTCTCAGGCAGGCGGAACCCAGACACAGTCCCAAGGTGATCTTTGTGGGTAGAAGAGTGGTGTTTGCATCATTGCTTTTGTTTTTTGCTTATTAGTTCTGGGGCTTGAACTCTGGGCCTGGGTGCTGTCCCTCAACTCTTCGGCTTAAGGTTAGCTCTACCACTTGAGCCACAGCGCCACTTCTGGCTGCTTCTTATATGGTGCTGAGGAATCAAACCCAGGGCCTTGTGCATGCGCTGTGCCACTGAGTCACCTTCCCAGCCCTATTACTGCTTTTTTTTTTTTAATGCTTTCTTAATACTACTAATTTATGCTACTCAAGCTGGCCTGCCTTTTGAGTAGCTAGAATTAATGCTGCTATGCACTGGTTAATTAGTATCTTTAAATTTTATTTTGTGGTACTAAGGTTTAAACTCGGCCTTGTGCTTGCTAGGCAGACACTCTACTATTGGGCTACCACCTCTAGCCCATGAATACTTTTTGTGGGTCGTGCGGCTTGAACTCTCACCTGGGCGCTGTCCCTGTGCTCTTCAGCTCAAGGCAAGTGCTCTACCACTTGAGCCATAGCGGCATTTCTGGTTTTCTAGTGGTTTATTGGAGATAAGAGTCTCACGGATTTTCCTGCCTGGGCTGGCTTTGAACTGTGATCCTCTGATCCCAGCCTCCCTGAGTAGCTAGGATAACAGGTGTGAGCCACCGGCACCCGGCTTATGAATATTTTTTTTTTAAGGTCCGGTAGTGGGGCCTGAACTCTGGGCCGGGGCGCTGTCCCTCAGCTCTTCAGCTCATGGCTAGCGCTCTACCACTTGAGCCACAGCGCCACTTCTGGCTTTTTTCTTTTTGCTTATGTGGTGAACCCAGGGCCTCAAGCATGCAAGGCAAGCACTCTACCACTGAGCCACCTTTCCAGCCTCTATGAGAATCTTATCTCTAATCAAGCACCAAAAAGCCAGTAGAGCTATGGCTCAAGTGGTAGCAGGCTAGCCTTGAGCACAAAAGCCGACAGTGCTTAAGTCCTAAATTCAAGCCCCAGGACTGGCATACACATACACAAAAAAGTATCTTAATGACAAATCACCTAGGATTATCTAACTCATGCCTCCAAAATGCCTAGGTCAAGCATTCAGTTCATTTTTCGTAGGCCTTAAAATATACCTAATGTCCACCAGAAATTCTGTAATACATAAAGCATCTACGCTGAGCACCCATATGCTGGAATACAGAAGGCAGCTGTGGGTATCAAATTCAGGCTGTGACGAGGCCAACAAGAGGGCTAAATTACTATGCAACCATAAAAACCCCTAAGGACAGACTTTTACTTATCAGATTTATTGCTTAATATGTGAATTATCTAACACGCCAACCATTAATTTCATTATATTACAAAATACTCAAAGACTTTTAGAAAGAAGGGAGAAAGCTATTCATACTTCACAGACTTACTTTTAAGGCAAAACTGAAGGCCTGGTTGCCAGTATACTCTCATATGCTATATATAAAGTGTTATATTTGCCAGACATTGTGGTATAAGCCTGTAATCTCAACACTCAGGAGGCTGAGGTAGGAGGATCACAAGTTTGAGGCTAGATTGGGACATAAAGCAATCCTTTCCAACTGGGTATAGTGGCTCATGCCTGTAATCCTAGTTACTCAGGAGCCTTAGTGAGATCTGAGGACCATGGTTCAAAACCAGCCTGGGCAGGATAGTCTGTGAAGACTCTTCTCTCCAATGAAACACCAGAAAACCAGAAGTGGCGCTATGGCTCAAGTGGTAGAGTGCTAGTTTAGGTCAAGAGCTCAAAGACAGTGCCCAGGTCCAGAGTTAAAACCCCATGACTGAAAGAAAAAAAAAAAAAAGTAAATAAAAGTTCTAACAGGAGTAGGATTTTTTTGTTGTTACTGTTGGTTGTGGGGCTTGAACTCAGGGTCTGGACATTGTCCCTGAGCGTTTGCTCAAGGTTTTAGAGCTCTATTTACCACCTTGAGCTGTCCAAAGCTGGGTTTTGAGTGGTTAAATGAAGATGAGTCTCACAGGGAATTGAGTGCCCAGGTTGGCTTCTAAGCTCAGTATCTTCAGATTTCAGCCTCCTGAGCAGCTAGGATTACAGGCTTAAGCCACTGGAACCAGGCTTAAAAGTAGTTATTTTTGCAAGTTGTGGGGCTTGGACTCAGGGCCTGGGCGCCATTCCTAAGCTTTTTCACTCAATACTAATGCTCTACCACACTGAGTCAGTGCCACTTCTGGTGGTTAACTGGAGATGAGTCACATGGGGTTTCATGCCTGGGAAGGCTTTGAACCTCGATCCTCAGAACTCAAGCCTTGTGAGTAGCTAGGATTATAGGAATTGAGCCACCAGCACTTGGCTTAGGCAGTTATTTTTTACTGTTTGTGAGATTATATCCTTTATTAGAGGATGACAATCTGCTAAACACTTCTGTGTGCCCACAGAAAAACACAACAATTAAAAGTTTGCAAGCCAGGTGCTGGTGACTCATGCCTGTAATCCTATTTAGGAGTCTAAGATCTGAGGATCCTGGTTCAAAGCCAGCCCAGGCAGGAAAGTTCCTGAGACCCCATTAACCACCAGAAAATCAGAAATGGAGTTGTGGTTCAAGTGCTAGCCTTCAGCTAAAGACATCAGGGACAGCTCCAAAGACCTGAGTTCAAGCCCCATGACCAAAAACAAACAAACAAACAAAAAAAAAAACCCAAAACCAAAAAAGTTTGCCTGTCTCCACCTCTAAAATAATCAGCAAAAGAGCAGAACTACTCAAGAGGCTGAACACTGAAGGTGTAATAACCCCTTTGTAAGCACAAGGCAGTTCCAACACCTTGAAGAGTCTCAGGCAGTTAACCTGGGCAGTGGAAAAATAAATTTAAATACTTTTATTACTTTTTTTGTTGGCTGAACTCTGGGTCCAGGCGTTGTTCCTCAGCTCTTCAGCTCAAGGCTAGCACTCTACCACTTGTGCCACAGTGCCAGTTTTGGCCTTTTTTGCTTATATGGTGCTGAGGAATTGAACCCAGGGCCTCATGCATGCAAGGCAAGCACTCTTTATCACTGAACCACCTTTCCAGCCTGAATATGCTTTTTGTTTATTGAGTACTATTGGGTACTATTTGAACTTGGACCTTATGCTTCCCTGGGCAGTTCTACTTGAGGTACAGCCAACCTTCACCCTCACACATTTTTTAATATAGTCTCCACGTGTACCCAGGATGATCCTAAACTTATCTCCCTGTCTCAGCTTTTTATTTTTTGCTTGGTCATGGGGCTTGAACTCTGTCCCTCAGTTCTCCACCTCAAGGCTAGTGCTCTACCACTTGAGCCACTGTACCACTTCCAGTTTTCTAGGTGGTTTACTGGAGATAAAGAGTCTCATGGACTTTCGTGCCCAGGCTGGCTTTGAACCATGATCCTCAGATCTCAGCCTGAGTAGCCAGGATTACAGGCATGAGCCACTGGTGCCTGGCTCCTGCCTGAGCTTTCTAGGTGGTAGAATTACAAATGTGCCACCACGTCAGTTTAGAAAAATCTTAATTACCCCCCCTCTCATCACACAGGTTACCATTTATTCCATTTTGCAAGCAGGAGGCTCCCTATTTTTTACTGGAATGTTATCTCCATATATGAATGACTGTAGCAATCTCACCCAAAGACTGTTAACAAAATCTTGGACATCCTTCACATTAACAAACTTTCTCTACTGTAGTTGAAATTGCAGAAAGTACAAGTTTATTCTTTTTTTTCCCTCAACCTTACAGGGGCTGTTTAGAAATGTGTGGATAAATCTGTAACCTAGAAACAACTTCTTAGCAAAGGATCACTAAGTACCTGGGACATATTTTCCCCTGAAACAGACAAGAAAGTCAGAACTTGGAGAACAATTCACTCTGTGAAATTTGCAAATACTGACTTGACCTGCTTCAACAATTTCTAGTGCTGGTTAGAAGCAGAACACCATTCAACTTTTATCTGGATTCCACCTCTCAGGCTGCTGGTACTGCTATCAACAAACTGAGGAATGAAAATATAAGACTCTATTTTCTGGCAGCACCTTTACTTTCACACTGAGTAATGGACAAATGTATGGACATACCTTTGCAAGATTATGAAGAATGTATGTTGCCTTATGTTGACCCAAACCACAGGAATATTTATTTTGGGGGACAAAGCTGGGGTGAAAAGACAGCCAATTTCCAAATTGTAAGGGTTTACAACTTAAATTCTTTTGTGCCATAATAAGTATCAGGTTTGCAATGGATCTTCTTTCAAAGTTTACTTTTCCTGAAAGTCTATGAAGATTCAGTTTACTCTTACAATTGTGTGGAGCTATGGCTTAAGTGGTATATTGCCAGCAAGCAGTGAGAGTACAGGCTTGGTTCTGAATTCAAGCTCCAGTACCAGCAAAAACAAACTAAAACCTGGAGTTAATTTTCACCTACATCCTAAAACTAGATTTGAAGAAAAGGAACAATTTACACTTGAACTTAATGGCTTAAGACTATTAAGTTTTTTTCCAAAGATCTTAGGTTTATTTTTTAGGCCCATGATCTACTCAGAGGAAACAAAACTGTATTGCTAAGGACCTAGCATTTTATGGCACTTGGTGATAAACATTAATACTTTAAGTACAAGTCATGGTTAAATACTCAAACCTTTTCCAAATTTAAAATGTGCCTTAAATTCTACCACTCTGCCTTTGACATTCTTCAAAGCCTGTACAATACCTAAGGACTTAAAAAAGATGTCATTTTATCAGACTAGTCCATTCACTTCTAGTTCAGTGTTTGTCTTTTATTTCTACTGTAAAAACTCTTTTCTATAGGTTTGGGTGTATTATATTTGATCCTTTTCTACAAAGACCATTGAAAACAACTTGTCATCAGAATACTCTTTCTTCTAAAAGCCAGAGACTGTTGTTTGATGAATGTTATATGATAAATAAAACCCATTATAGCATAGGGTTATGTAGAAAAGCAATTTATTCCATTATAAGCACTTACACAGTTAGTCATGGAGATTAACAGGCCTGCTGGTGAAACGGGTCACCCAAAATGGAGATGGTATCAAACTAGTGATCAAGGACTAACTCCTAAAAAAAAAAAAGCAACTTTTATCAAGGATTAATTTAATTTTAAGAACAAATATAAGCTATCAATTCACTCTTCTTAACTTGACAGTCCACCTGTGGTACAACTGCCAGGTAAAAACATACAACTTTACAACTTGGTGGTCCCAAGTTAAAAAAAACAAAACAACACAACAAAAACCATTTCACAGAAAGGAAAGGCATAATATGAAAACAGCCCAAGAAATAAACTAATGAGCAAAAATATATGGGTAAGGAGGAACATGTAGTTTCAAATTAACTGAAGAAAACCAAGAGAAAACTGGTCTATGTAGGAAAATGTGCATCCTGGAAAGTCAGGTGTGAAGTGAAGTCTTTAGGATCTATATGACTTGAATCTCCCCTTATTCCTGAATAAAAATGACATCTTTCAGTATTTATACTTCATGGCTCAGACACCTACCTCATTTGGCTCTATTCCTTACTCACTCTAGCCTTTAGTCTGAAAAACTGGGGATATCGCATAAGAAGAAAAATAATCACACACAACATATCCCTTTCTGGAGCTACTTTAGACCTGGGTTTTTACTAGAAAATTCCTGAAGAATATTTAAATACATATCTGTGGCTTTGTTGAATTAAGTCCCCCAGTTAATATTTAGAAAATACCCACTGTTTAGATTAATGGCATTGTTGGTGGTACTATTATAGAGGGATAGCTGAACAAAGTCTGTGTCTCAAAACCAGTGTTAAATCAATCTCAGGGTAGAAAAGAATAAAAAGGGGAGTCTAAAACCACAAGTGCAGACATATCTAGGATCCCTGTCCTTCTGGATCCACACTTCCTTCAGGGTCTTCATCATTGTAAATGTTCTCTGCCTGTCCAAAAACAAGAAACAATATATTTAGTAAACAGGAAATGTTTATGAGACATGAATCATGAATGATAATGGTATACTACACAGAAAATAGGTAGCTGGTCAGTCAGAGGTGCAAGCTTTAGGTTTAGCTGCTGTCTTCATAACCAATATTCTCTTTTTTTTTTTTTTTTGGGTCCAGTCGTGGGGCCTGAACTCTGGGCCTGGGCGCTGTCCCTCAGCTCTTCAGCTCAAGGCTAGCGCTCTACCACTTGAGCCACAGCGCCACTTCCGGCTCTTTTCTTTTTGCTTATGTGGTGCTGAGGAATCGAACCCAGGGCCTCTGGCATGCAAGCCAAGCGCTCTACCACTGAGCCACCTTCCCAGCCCGGTAACCAATATTCTCAAGTTTTTTGATGAAGTATTACCAATCATAGCTAAAAAAGTAAAAGCAAGTCCAGTGTCTATCAACTGATGGGAAAAATCCTGTCCATCAAATAATTATTTGTCTAATAAAAAAGCTATTAACAAGCCAGGTGTGCCAGTGGCTCACACCTATAATCCTAGCTACTCATGAAGTTGAGATCTGAGGACAGTGGTTCAAAGCCAGCTCCAAAGGGAAAGTCTGTAAGAATCTTATCTCCAATTAACCACCAGAAGACCAGAAGTGGCACTGTATCTGAAGAGAAAAAGTGCTTGCCTTGAGCTAAAGAGCTGAGAGACAGTGCCCAGGACCAGAGTTCAAGCCCTATGACTAAACAACAACAAAAAGGAAACAAAAGAAAGCAAAGCAGGTGTTTATGGGGAACAGGGTTTCCTTTTTTTTTTTGTCCGTCACTGGCCTGAACTCTGGGCCTGGGTGCTGTCCCTCAGCAATTCAGCTCAAGGCTGGCACTCTACCACTTGAGCCACAGCGCCACTTATGGCCTTTTCTGCTTATGTGGTGCGGAGGAATCAAACCCAGGGCCTCATGCATGCAAGGCAAGCACTCTACCACTGAGCCACCTTCCCAGCCCCCAGGGTTTCTTTTTGAAACAATGAAAATTATTTTAAAATTGTGGTAATATGAGCACAACTAACAAAAAACACTGAATTGTAATTTTAAATGAAAATCTTCCTCAAACCCAATGTTCCAAATCTCAATGTTAGTTAAATGGAGATGAGTCTCACTGACTTTCCTGCCCGGGCTGCCTGTAAACTGTGATCCTCAGATCTCAGCCTCCTGAGTAGGTAGGATTACAGGCATGAGCCAGCCACAACCAGCTTCCTTTTAACTGACAGTTTATCAAGGCTGCCCAATTCACTTTCCCATTACAACACCAACTACAAACCCAACAATGATGGCCCATGCCTGTAATTCTATGGGTACTCAGAAGGTTGAGACCGGGAGGATGGTGGTTTAAAGCCAGATGTATATCTTCAACCATCTCTCCATTACTGACAGTATCTAATATAATAGAAATCCTATGTAAATAGTAGCTATACTGGGTTGGGAAGGTAGCTCAGTGGTAGAGTGCTTGCCTTGCATGCCTGAGGCCCTGTGTTCGATTCCTCAGCACCACATATGCAAAAAGGAAAAAAAAGCCGGAAGTGGCGCTGTGGCTCAAGTGGTAGAGCACTAGCCTTGAGCTGAAGAGCTGAGGGACAGTGCCCAAGCCTAGAGTTCAGGCCCCACGACCAGACCAAAAAAAAAAAAAAAAATAGTAGCTATACTATATTGTTTAGGGAAAAAACAATAATAACAGTTTATATGCTGGGTGCCAGTGACTCACACCTATAATCCTAGTTATTCAGGTGGCTGGGATCTAAGGAACTCAGTTCAAAGTATTCCAGGCAGGAAAGTCCATGAGAATCTAATCTCCAATTAAAACACCAAAAGGCTGAAAGCGGAGTTATTGACTTAACTGCTGCTTGAATCACAGCTCCACTTCCAGCTTTTTGGTGGTAATCACATCTCAGACTCCTAAATAGCTAGGATTATAGGTTTGTGCCTGGCTTTATGTTATGTTTTGATATTCTTCCTTGCATGAAGCTCTGGGTTCCATTCCTCAGTACCACATAAACCGCAAAAGCCAGAAATGGCACTGTGGCTCACGCCTGTAATCCTAGCTACTCAGGAGGCTGAGATCTGAGGATCTAGGTTCAAAGCCAGCCAGGGCAGGAATATCTCCAATAAAACCACTAGAAAACAGGAAGTGGCACTGTGGCTCAAGTAAGCGCTCGCCTTGAGCTGAAGAGCTGAGGGATCAGTGCCCAGGCCCAGAGTTCAAGCCCCACAACCAACTCCCCCCCCCAAAAAAAAAGAAGCTCAGGGACAGTGCCCAAACCCTGAGTTCAAGACCCAGGACTGAAGAAAAAAGAAAAGAAATGTGCTCATTACATGACTTATATAACTGTAACCCTCTGTATATCACCTTCACAATAAAATTCTAAAAAGTAATGCACTGAATACAAAGGAGGGGAAAAAGAAAAAAAAAAAACAAGTGAGACCATGAGGTCAAGTTTAAGCTCCAGTACTGGTATAATGGCATGCGTGCTTGCTTGCGTACATGTACACGTACACACACACACCAGTTGAAAACACTTACCATTTGCCACACCTGCATGATATTATCTTCTGATACAGAACAAATCACCCAAGGTTCATTGGGATTCCAGGAGAAATCAGATATCTTGGCAGTGTGACCACCATGAATAAACTAAAGAGGAACAAAAATATATAAAATGTAGACAGAAATTACAAATTGTGAAAAAAGATTAGTGACTATTCAATATGTCTCAGTGCTTATTACATACCAGCAACTCTGGTGGGCCATCCTCTGCATCTTCTGGGGATTGTTCTTCTCCAATTTTACTAAGTTCAAAGAAATTTTAAGAAATTAAAGAGTGGGGGAGGGTTGGAAGGTGGTTCAGTGGTAGAGTGCTTGCCTAGCATGCATGAAGCCCTGGGTTCGATTCCTCAGCACCACATAAACAGAAAAGGCCAGAAGTGGCACTGTGGCTCAAATGGTAGAACACTAGCCTTCAGTTGAAGAGCTCAGAGACAGTGCCTAGGCCCAAAGTTCAAGCCCCATCACCGACCAAAAAAATAAATAACTTCATAGAAAGCAACATTACCATGGAGAACAGACCCAAGACTTACCTTAAATCCCAAACATTCAGTCTGCGATCAGTACCACTAGAAGCCAATATAGTCTCATTATGAGGGGACCACTGAACCTACACATAAGAATGAAGAAAAAAAAGCAATGAATTAGAAAAGAGGGCTAGGATGGTGGCTCAGTGGTACAGTGCTGTTTGCTTCACATTCATGAGGCTCTGGATTTGATTGCTCAGCACCACATAAACAGAAAAAGATGAAAGTGGCACTGTGGCTCAAGTGGTAGAATGCTAGCCTTGAGCTGAAGAGCTGAGGGACAGTGCCCAGACCCAGAGTTTAACCGCACAACTGACAAAAAATAAAACAAAATAAAAATAAACAAAAAAAAAATTGTAAGAGGAAAGAGAAAGCTGGGTGTCCAGCTCATTAACAGAATATATACCACTGCCTATTCAAGAGGTCCTGAGGTCAGTTCCCACCAACCGTTGTTACACTTAAAATTCCATAAAACAATCTTATATGAGCAGACAAAAAAGTTAACTACAAACATGCAAAAAATTATACACTTAGGGCTGAGAAGGTGGCTCAGTGGTAGAGCGCTTGCCTTGCATTCTCAAGGCCTTGGGTTCGATTCCTCAGCACCATATAAGCAAAAAGAAAAAAGCCGGAAGTGGCACTGTGGCTCAAGTGGTAGAGTGCTAGTCTTAAGTTGAAGAGCTGAGAGACAGCGCCTAGGCCCAGAGTTCAGGCCCCATGACTGGACCCCCCCCAAAAAAAATAAAAAAATTATACACTTATTGTTAAGAAAGTGCTGTCTCATGGTACAAAGAGGGCATTATATTGGCAGCAGGCTAAGAAAAGTTGGGATACTCTTCAAGCAAGAACACCATTATAAACCAAGACTAAGAGATCCACGGGCTGTAGTGGTACATGCCTTTAGTTCCAGCATTTTTTTTTTTTTTTGGTCGGTTGTGGGGCTTGAACTCTGGGCCCGGGCGCTGACCCTCAGCTCTTCAGCTCAAGGTGAGCGCTCTACCACTTGAGCTACAGCGCCACTTCCAGTTCCAGCATTCTTAAAAGCAGAGGCAAGAGGACGGTTAAGTTAGGCTACAGAAGGAGATGCTATATTAAAATAAACCGAGCCAAGCCACAAAAACAAAACAACCAAAACAAAAAACCAGATCTTCATCAAAATCTTTCACTGTTAATAACTTATTTGTGTATATTGATCCTGGGGCTATTCCTCCCACGTACCCCTTTACGGATATACCATTATTCTTGGTTGAGATTAGGTTTTGCTAACTTTCTGCCTGGGCTGATTTTAACAGAGATCCTCCTGACCTTGGCCTCCTAAGTAGCTGAGATTATAGGTGTATTCTACTACATGCATCCCTTTTTTTCACAACAGGCTCTAGGCAGCCCAGGCTGGCCTTAAACATTATTCGTTTTTCTGGTCAGTCATGGGGCTTGAACTCTGGGCTTAGGCACTGTCCCTGTGCTCTTCAACTCAAGGCGAGCGCTCTACTTCTTGAGCCACAGCCCCACTTCCGGTTTTCTGAAGATAAAAGAGTCTCATGAATTTTCCTGCCTGGGCTGGCTTTGAACTGTGATCTTCAGATCTCAGCCTCCTTAGCAGTTAGGATTACAGGCCTGAGCTGCTGGCATCTGGCAGCATTATTCTTCTGACCTTAAACCAGTCAAGTGCTGGGATTACAGAAATATTACAATAATTTCCAGATTCAGTATGAAATTTCAAGTTTTTGACAAAACTATATAACATATACGCTTTACAGTGTTTTAACTTTGAACACAGTGCAATTATTTACTGAGAGGGAGCTGAATATTAAGAAAGGAGCTCTAGGGCTGGGAAGGTGGCTCAGTGGTAGAGCGCTTGCCTTGCATGCATGAGGCCCTGGGTTCAATTCCTCAGCACCACATAATCAAAAAGAAAAAAGCCGGAAGTGGCGCTGTGGCTCAAGTGGTAGAGCGCTAGCCTTGAGCTGAAGAGCTGAGGGACAGTGCCAAGGCCCAGAGTTTGGGCTCCACGACCGGACCCCCCCCAAAAAAAGAAAGGAGCTCTAAACTGCTGAAGTAGGAAATACGAAGCTAATAATTTAGGTTGGTATAAACCAAACACAGGTCCAAGCTATAAAGCCAGCCAAGCAGAAATGTCCAAGAGACTCTAATCTTCAGTTCGCCACAAAAGCGAAAAGCGGAGCTATGGCTCATATATAGCACTAGCCTTGAGTGAAAAAGCTCAGGGACAGTAACCAGGTTGTGTTCCAAGCCCCAGGATCAGCCATACCTCATCCATAAAATAATAAAAATTTTTTAAGAAAGAAAATAAGAAACAGGAACAAGGCTGACTCATTAAATGAGGCACTAATCTTTCTGAGAAAAGGTAGCCGAGGTTGGCCTAACCTCATTGTGTAGCACATATTGGCCTCCAGCTATCAATCTTCCTTCTTCAGTTTCTTGTATACTGGAATTAGAGGTATGTACCACTGTATTAACATTAGGTTTGGTTAACATCTGAAGAATGTAGTTATCCAATAACTACTATTGTCTTCTCATGGAGCAGAAATAGCAATGGCACACAAGACTTTTGTTATTTTTAGCAATGTTAACGTAAGTGTGTACTCATTCACTTCCCATAGTCTTAAAAAAGAGCAGCACTGGTTTCCCTTACCTGGAATATTTCATCCTTATGTGATTCAAAGGAATGCAACTTAAGTTTCAGATTTCTTAAATCCCACAAGGCAACAGTCTATGTACAAAAAAGAAAAGATCAATAATGTTTTTGTAAGAGAAAGCAAATCCATTAACTGCAAGACTGCTTCATATTTAAAAGATGCTACGGAAATTTACCCTATGTATTTATTCCTTTAAAATAAACCAAACTGACCTTGTCAGCTGATCCTGTGGCAAGAATGAACTCACTATAAGGATTGAAAGATAAGCAGTTCACTTCAGCAGTGTGAGCATCAACTGAGTGGCTTGGCTTGGAAGTATTGTTTGAACGAGTATCCCAACTTTGGTTATTAAAAAAAAAAAAAAGGAAAAAAAAAAGAAAAAGAGCAAATGGAAAAAAGCATGAAATGGTGACTACTATAAAACTTAAATAATGTGTGAATAAAAACTAAACAACGGGTTCTACTCACATCATAAGTTTCTGATCATCAGCAACTGACCCAAAAAGAGACTCATGAAGCAGATGCCAAGAAACATCTTCTACTACTGCTGTATGCCCGGTGAAGATGGTCTTCGCATCTACAACTTTTCCTTCCTTTGGAACTGCACTGATGTCCCATAAGCAGATGGTCTTAAATTTTTAAAATTAGCATACATTACTTACACAAAGTTTCACTGTGATTTCCATGTATGTACTCTCCCATCAACCTTACTCTATCTTTCCCCTATACTTGTCATCTCCCTTTCAAATAAACTACCACCATGATATCTATCCTCATGCAAACGCTTCACTTGCTAACATTCCACCACTTGACCCACAACTTTATTTAGTCATTGTTTTTGTTAGTGAATATTAACTGTATCCGCAGGTCTCAGATGTGCATATATTTACTTTGCTTATATTAAATAAGCCCTATCTTGGGCTGTGTAGGTGGCTTAATGATTAGAATGCTAGCCTCGCCTGCAGGAAGTACCACATAAACAGAGAAAGTAGGAAGTGGCTCTGTGGCTCAAGTGGTAGAGTGCTAGCCTTGAGCAGAAAAGCACAGGGACAGTGTCCAGGCCCTGAGTTCAAGCCTGTGCGGAAAAAACCCCAAAACAGTAAGCCCTATCTATTTCTTTCCCTGCTTCCTCCCTTCCCTATTGATCAACAGCTTTGAGATTCTTTATGCATAGTTGTGATGTATTTCAAAATTATTCAGCCTCCATCTTAAAGGTTAAATTTAAAACAGGAGGCTGAGATCTGAGGGTCATGGTTTGAAGCCAGCTGGGGCAGACAAGTTTGTAAGGCTCTCATCTTCAGAAAAAACTAGAAATGGTGCTGTCTCAAGTGGTAGAGCGTTAGCCTTGACCACAAAGAGGCTCAGAGACATGCCCAGGCCCTCAGTTCAAACACCAGGACCAGGAAAAAAAAATTCAAAGATTCTCACTCTCCACCTCCCAGTCCCTCCAAAGAAACTAATTGGTAACTAGCCCAGATGTGCTTCAAAATTACAAAGATACACACATGGTCATCTGAAGCACTAAGTAAGTGCCCACTGAGATTTGGGTTCCAAGAAAGCCCATAGCCTTCCTTCTGATGTCCACGGAGCCGTAAGTCAGGGTTGCACTCTCCAGAAGGGTCTGAAAAGTTAAACGTATCAAGACTATCAAGTCCACTGTTTCTCCACTAAGCAAAACAAAACAAAGCACTGATCATGAAGTCTAAAGGTTCTTAACACTCACAAACAAAAAATGTTACAGCTAAATAAATACATGTTTAAGTGGCATAATCGTTCTGTTTTATGTAAAGCATTTTTTATTTGAAGGAAGTAATATGCAAGAAAATAATTCACATGAATCAATATAAATTCCAACAGGTTAAATTATATAAAAAGCAAAGGAAGCAATTAAACTTAGAATAAGTGAACATAAAAAAGCAGTAGTACCTGGCTTAGAAGGATGTTTTGTGTAGTCAAAAACAAGAACATCACTGGATGGAGTCTTTGTTGCAATGATGCAAGGATTCTGAGGCATGTAGCGAGCCCTATTTACTTCTCCTTCATGGTTGATCTTGATTTCTATTTCAATTTTCCCACTAACAGAGCCAAAACCTCCAAATTCTGCAAACAAATTAATCTTAAGTAAGAGAGAAATAAGAGCTATTCTGTATGTATCATCCAGCATGTAAAGACAGGCAAACCCTTTCCCAGTAAAGACATATAACACTAGACATTTGTTAGCACCACAAAGCACTAGTGCCTCAGACCCTTCTGACTCCAGACACGTAATTAAGTATTTGATCTCCCCCACACACTTTTTTTTTTGCCAGTTGTAGGGCCTGAACTCTGGGCCTGGGTGCTGTCCTTCAGCTCTTCAGCTCAAGGCTAGTGCGCTCTACCACTTGAGCCACAGCGCCATTTGTGGCCTTTTCTGCTTATGTGGTGCTGAGGAATAGAACCCAGGGCCTCGTGCATGCAAGGCAAGCACTCTACCACTGAGCCAACTTCCCGGCCCTGTAACCCCTTTGTAGAACTACTTAAAAGATGGTAATAATTAAAAGAAGGGGCTGGGAATATGGCTTAGTGGTAGTGCTTGCCTAACATGCATGAAGCCCTGGGTTCAATTCCTCAGTACCACATAAGCAGAAAAAGCAGGAGTAGCCCTGTGGCTCAAGTGGTAGAGTGCTAGCCTTGAGCAAAAAGCAGCTTAGGGACAGTGCCCAGGCCCTGAACTCAAGCCCCCAAAAATAAGGAAAAGAAATTAAGACTGCCAATTCATTTCAAAAGGTTCATGATGAACAGTTTTCAAATCTCACTTGAGGTACAAAACATAGATGCTGAATGAGCAAACAAGTTACTATTTTAAAGACTATAGTATTAGGCACTGGAGAGTCTATCTTCACATGATTTATTTGAAGCTCTGGATTGGGATGAAAGATCATCCCTTCTTGTCCCTATTTCTTTTGAAGAAAGGGAGACATAAGTGCTCCTATTTAACATTTTTGTTTGGGCAACAATGGGTTGTACTTTAGACTTTATATTTGATACAAAAATGCTCTAACCATCTGAGCTATGCTGCACTGTGCCACCCTACCTCACCCTCTTAAATTTACAAATTATAGTCCTTGGCCAAAATGAATCAGGTAGGCAAAAACTAAGAAAAGGTATTTTGAGTATTTTTCTGGTGGTAATATTAGGGCTGGAACTCTACCACTTATACTATACTTTCAGCCTAGTTTTTTGCCGGTTAAAAGGCTTATGGACTCTTCTGCCCAAGTTTCAAACTGTTATTTTCCAGAACTTTTTTTTTTTTTTGGTCGGTCATGGGACTAAACTCTGGGCCTGGGCGCTGTCCCTCAAGCTCTTCAGCTCAAGGCTAGCACTCTACCACTTAAGCCACAGCACCACTTTCGGCTTTTTTCTGCTTATGTGGTGCTGAGGAATCAAACCCAGGGCCTCATGCATGCAAGGCAAGCACTCTACCACTGAGCCAACTTCCCAGCCCATATTTTCCAGAACTTAAACCTCCTGAGTAGTATGAACCATCAGTGTCTGGCTTCAATGAGTATGATTTATATTCACTCATATCCAATTTTCACCAATAGTTCCTCCAAGAATGCATAGTAATAAATATAGGTAGGTCTTTGCTTCTAATGCAGAAATCCCACCAGCATCTTTTTATTCTCTTTAGTGCTAGTCTTAGGGCTTGAACTCAGAACTTCAGCACCATCCCTTATCTTTTTTATTGTTTGCCAAGAGCTAACTAACACTGTACCACCTGAGCCACAGCTCCACTTTTGCCTTTTGCTGACTGGAGTCTCACAGATTTCCTGCCAGGCTAGCTTCCAAATGTTTTCAGATCTCAGCTTCCTGAGCTGAGGATTATAGGTACAAGCTACTCCATAATAAAATGGCTACTCAGTTTTATTAAACTTAGAACAAAGGCTCAGAATCAAGTATGTGTTAAACGTTTCTTTTAGATTGCAAACTCAGCTTTTTCAAGCTTAAAAAAATTTTAGTTCTGCCGGGCGCTGGGGGCTCACACCTGTAATCCTAGCTACTCAAGAGGCTGAGATCTGAGGATCTCGGTTCAAAGCCAGCCCGGGCAAGGAGAGACCGTGAGACTCCTATCTCCAATAAACCACCAGAAAACTGGAAGTGGCGCTGTAGCTCAAGTGGTAGAGCGCTCACCTTGAGCTGAAGAGCTGAGGGACAGCGCCCAGGCCCAGAGTTCAAGCCCCATGACCGACAAAAAAAAAAATGTAGTTCTAACTTGAGAAGCTACTTTATCAAACTGGCTATATTGTAATAATTCAAAAACATGAAAAATAAAACCTATGTATCTTCTAATATTCATACCTCCTTTCTCACTGTCATAGTGTGATGCATCAAACTGAGCATCATCATTGGGGAGCTGTACACTGGCTATCACAAGGTGGTTTTGTTCATCCGATGTGTGTGTCCCCAGGACAAGACGATGAATGCTGAAATCTTTCCCTTCCGGTCTGTAATAGTAATAGTCACTTATTAATTAGTAACAGCAAGAGATATCACATGTATGCAAAATTTATTATAACATAGATTTTTGAAAGGGAAAACCCATTAAAGACCTACTTTTAATATACCATCAGTATAATAATTCCTAGCACCCTATCTGACTCCCCAAAGAAAAGAACATTAGGTAAACAGAAAGAACCCTGGGTAAACTTAACTGAGTTCAAACAGTAGTGAAGGGAAGAAAGGAGAGAAAGAGCTGGGAAAGAGATAGAGGAAAACAAACAACAGGGCTAGGAATGTGGCTTAGTGATATAGTGCTTGCCTAGAAAAAGCCAGAGTGGTGTTGTGGCCCAAGTGGTAGAGTGCTAGCCTTGAGCAAAAGAAGTTCAGGGAGGGCTGGGATGTAGCTCAGTGGCAAAGCGCTTGCCTAGCAAGTGCAATGTCTTGGGTTCAATCCCCAGTACCAAAAAAGAAAAAAGACAAAAAAAAAATACAGTTAAAAGAAGTTCAGGGACAGTGACCAGGCCAAATTCAAGCCCCAGGACTGGAAAAAATAAAAAATATATACTACATGACCGGTACACAAAAAGGGGGGGGGGTAATTAAAATAAAGAAAAAAAAAACAAAAAACTTGAAGTTAAGAGATCAAACTCAAAGCAGGATGGCAGTGGCTCATGCTTGTAATCTTAGACACTCAGGAGGCCGAGATCTAAAGATCATGGCTCAAAGCCAGCCCAGACAGGAAAATCCCTGAGACTCTTACCCCAAAGAAAAACCAGAAGTGGAACTATGAATCAAGTGGTAGAGTGCTAGCCTTGAGCAAAAAAAGCTCAGAGACAGTGTCCAGGGCTCAAGTTCAAGCCCCAGGACTAAACAGAGACTAAACAGCACAGTCTCAAACATAATACTATGTTAGTACTTTACACACACTATTTATTTAAACACTCTATCATCAATAATAGTATTCCTATTTGAGAATGAAGATACTTGAAGTTTAGGAAAATTAAAGCAATCCACGATTACACAACCACTAAGTAAAAAACTAAGGCTAAAGTCCAAATCTAGCTTTGTCCTTTCCCTGACTTTAACTCCTTATGACACTTTCACTCACTGGCTGGTGCTCTATACCACCTGAGCCATCATCCTTTCAAACTCTCTAGCTTAGCCGGGTGCTGGTGGCTCACGCCTGTAATCCTAGCTACTCAGGAGGCTGAGATCTGAGGATCACGGTTCAAAGCCAGCCCAGGCAGGAGAGACCGTGAGACTCCTATCTCCAATAAACCACCAGAAAACCGGAAGTGGCACTGTGGCTCAAGTGGTAGTGCGCTCGCCTTGAGCTGAAGAGCTGAGGGACAGCGCCCAGGCCCAGAGTTCAAGCCCCAAGACCGACAAAAACAAAAACAAAACTCTCTAGCTTTTGAGGTAGAAAAGCACATTGGGAGAAAGAGAAGAAATCAGCCTGAGCTACATAATGAGACTCTGTCCTAAATGAGAACTTAAAAGGTTTTGTGGACAAATTGTAAATTGTAGAGAACAAGGAATTATGGTAAATTTCTAAACAGGGACATAGCTTAATATCATTTGTGTTCCCTTCAGGATTAATCTAACAGTATAAAGTGTGGTCCAAGAACCTTGGTGTACTAATGTACACATGTAATCCCAGCATTCAGGATGTTGAGGCAGAAGCATGCATTGCTGTCAGCCAGGGCTAAACAGTGAGATCACGTCTCAAAAATAACAAAAAGGGGGCTGGGAAGGTGGCTCAGTGGTAGAGTGCTTGCCTTGCATGCATGAGGCCCTGAGTTCGATTCCTCAGCACCACATAAACAGAAAAAGCCGGAAGTGGTGCTGTGGCTCAAGTGGTAGAGTGCTTGCCTTGAGCTGAAGAGCTAAGGGACAGTGCCCAGGCCCAGAGTTCAGGTCCATGACTGGCAAAAACAAAAAAACAAAAAGGGGCTGGGAAGGTGGCTCAGTACAATGCTTGACTTGCATGACTGAGGCCCTGGGTTCAATTCCTCAGTACCACATAAGCAAAAAGAAAAAAGCCGGAAGTGGCGCTGTGGCTCAAGTGGTAGAGCGCTAGCCTTGAGCTGAAGAGCTGAGGGACAGTGCCCAGGCCCAGTGTTTAGGCCCACGACCGGACCCCATCCCCCAACCCCCCCCAAAAAAACCAAGAACCAAAAACCAAAAAAAGTATAATCCTAGGACCATTAGTATCAGGATCATCTGCAAAGTTGTTAGAAATAAAAATTATCAGGTCCTCTTCAGACCTACTGAATTAAGAACCTTGGAGGTGGACACACTATTTTACATCTCCAGTTGATTATATTGTTATACATCACAATTTGAACACCCCTGGTCTAGTTAGGAAATATGTTCACATTAGAAATACTACTACTCAGGGGCTGGGAAGGTGGTTCAGTGGTAGAGTGCCTGCCTTGCATGCATGAGGTCCTGGGTTCGATTCCTTAGCACCACATAAGCAGAAAAAGTGCTAGTCTTGAGATGAAGAGCTGAGGGACAGGGCCCAGGCGGAGTTCAGGCTCCACGACCGACCCAAAAAAGAAAAAAAGAAAAAAAAAAGAAAATAGAAAAAAGAAAAATTAGTCAAAGGGATGAAGGGAAAAATCTAAGAAATGTCAAAAAAGACTATGGAGATTTTATCAGAAGATGTTAAATTGGAGAAATAGTAAGATACCCCAGAGAAGAAACCAATAGGGGGCTAGGAATGTGGCTTTGTAGTAGAGTGCTTATGTACTAAGCACGAGGCCCTGGGTTCAATTCCTCAGCATCACATAAACAGAAAAGGTCAGAAGTAGTGCTGTGGCTCAAAGTGGTAGAGTGCTAGCCTTAAGCCAGGGCAGGGCCCAGGCTGAGTTCAGGCCCCACAACAGACCAAAAACAAAAAAGAGAAAGAAAGAAACCAGTAGGCAGCCAAACAGCAAGAACTCAACATTAGGTCTAGAGATACCAATATAAACGTCTCTGTATAACTGACAGGCAAATATATTAGGAATATCTACTCTATGTAGCAAAAGAACACAGGAAAGAAAGGACCTGAACAGAAAATTGCAAAGGTCTGTTTAGGAAGTTAGGCAAAAAAATAGAAAAGAGTGAGAATAACAGTGTTGCAGAACCTACAGCTGTGTTTTGAAAGAAAAAAACAAATTGAAGGATTAAAAAACAATAGAAAAGCCCCCCAGAAAGAGTAAGCACTTGTAATCTTCACCTTAAACCAGACACTGCTCACACCTTGTATTATTTATAGATCTGCTTATGCAGAAATTTTACTAAATATGTAGATTTCTGCTTTGGGGAATTTAGTCTGTGTTGTTTTACAAACCAAGACATCAGTAATCAGCTGGGAAGGGGGGAGAGACACACAACGGACTTAGTAGACATAGGTACTCACTGGTCCAAAATTTAGTACATAATTATAGCAAATTGAAATTACAATCTAACCATTTTCTTTTTTGGGGGGTGGGAGGAGGGGGAAGTCTTGGGTCTTGAACTCTGGGTTTGGGCGCTGTCCCTGAGCTCTTCAGCTCAAGGCTAGTGCTCTATCGCTTTTACCCACACTTTCCTTTTCCACAGGTTAATTAGAGATTAAGAATCTCACAGACTTTCCACCCTGGGCTGGCTTTAAACAGCAATCCCCCGATCTCAGCCCTCAGCCTCCTGAGTAACTAGGATTACAGGTGTGAGCCACTGGTGCCTGGCTAAACATAACGTGTCTGTTTTTTTGCAGGACCTGGAGTTTGAACTGGCGCCTGGGGATGGGCAGGGTCTTATTTTGTAGCCCAAACAGTCCTCAACCCCAAATCCATAAAAAAAAATGCCAGAGCCACCAGTGAGATAACATCTCAGTGTGACCACACCCAGCAAACAATACAAGTTTTCCAGTGTTTTATCATTGAAAACAGGAGAAATCTCAGCCCAAGCCAGAATTCCAAGTATTTCATAAGATCAGCAATCAGTTAAACTTGGGAACTTCCATTATTTACAAAGTTTCCAATTCCAAGTATCTAGGTATGGCTTTGTTCAAAAGCTTTAGCATCAAAATCCCTATCTTCCTTAAGCCATTCTTTTTTTTGTTTTTTTGGGGTTTTTTTTGTTTTTGGGGGCCCGGTTGTGGGGCCTGAACTCTGGGCCTGGGCGCTGTCCCTCAGCTCTTCAGCTCAAGGCTAGCGCTCTACCACTTGAGCCACAGCGCCACTTCCGGCTTTTTTTCTTTTTGCTTATGTGGTGCTGGGGAATCGAACCCAGGGCCTCATGCATGCAAGGCAAGCACTCTACCACTGAGCCACCTTCCTAGCTCCCTTTAAGCCATTCTTATAAGTAATATGTATCGCAAACTTCCCATACCTGTAGACCTGAATCAGTCCAGTACCATTTTGTAAATATCACTTGTTAATCTTAGTTTGAAATCTAATTTCCTAATATTCTGGAAAGTGAAGCAATTATTTCAACAGACACCGATTGTACACATACTACACTAACAGTTATCTCCAGCTACCTTCAGGTTTGCATTGTAACTCCCTTCTGGACCTACTAAGTAGAAGTGCATTTCTCTTTTGATTTAAACCCTACCACCACAGGCTTGTAATTATACTGATAGGTGGAATCATGCTAGTCTAAAGCCCTTACTATTTTCAACTTCTTAAATCAAACTACACAAAGCTGGGAGCCAGGGACTCACACTCATAATCCCGCCGGCTTAGGAGGCTGAGATCTGAGGACGAAGGTTCAAAGGGAGCCCAGGCAGGAAATGTATTGGAGACCCTTACCTCTAAACGAAGTGGTGGAGGGCTGGACCTGGGGGGGCGGGGAAGCCCAGGGACAGCACCCAGACCTTTAGTTCAAGCCCCATAATCAACCTACACATTTTGCTGAATGAACTAGACTTAAGACGTTTATCTCTTGCCTGGTAAGTCCACAAAATAATTTTACATTCTGTCTCACTTTTGGGGCTAGGAAAGACAAATGTTATTAACAGGCTCTGATCACATGGCTTCTGGGGGGAGATGACAAGAGAGAAAAAACATGGAAGAATCAACGTAGGACATTTATATTGAAGAGGTATCAAAGTAACGTTTAAGAGACTCCTGTCACCTGGTCACATCGGGAAGCCACTGTGCAGTGAGGCTGGGCCACTCCAGGGCATGGGTCATCACCAAGTCGTACAGAAAGGGAGTGTTCTTTTTCCATATTTTGTACTCCTCGTTGATCACACGCTCTTCCACTGCGTCGTCAAAGGCTGCTACAATTGTTGTAAACAGTAACAACTTAAGTTAGCCAACAGCAACACAAAACAAGGGGAAAATAACCCTCCCCAAAGCTCCGGGAATGGCTCCTTCGTTCCGACTTTGAAATGGAGGGAATCTATCTGAAATTCCCTAGACGCAGCCACCAGCGCGGCTCTCCACCTCGGCAGGCCGGAAATGCTCTGGCCGCCCGGGCCACGCACTCCGTTACCCGTTTGGGGCGACGGCTCCTGGGACCCCGAAGCCCGCTCCTGCGCGAGGGAAGTCCGCAGGACCGGCGAGACGGCCCGCGCACCGGGCCTAGGGGGAGGGAACGGCGTAGGGAAGCCCAGGAAGGCGGAGGGTCCGACTGCGAGCGCGAGGCAGGCAGCACACCCGCCGGGGCCCCAGCCGTCGGCGTCGCCCCGCATCCGCTCCCGGGGAGCGGGCGCGCTGGGAGCCCGCCCCGCCGCTAGCTCCCACCTCACGGCCGCGCTACTGGGGCTGCGTTCCGTTGGGTAGAGTCGGGCCTGCCTTCCCTATTCGGCCTCCTAGGGGGCCACGCCGCAGTCCCGGCCACCCCACGCCCTGCCGAGGAAACCTCAGCATTCTCACCTTCCTTGTCGGCCATGGCGGCAGGCTAGCAGAGGGGAGGGGGGAATCCCGGGGTCGTACGTTGCGGGAGGGGCGGGGAGGCTGCGAGCGCTCGCTCGGCGCGCGCGGCCTCTATTGTTTCCTGCGGCCCCTGCGTGAGGGTAGGCTCGCGCCCCTTCGCGCCAACGTCGGCCAATCGGAGCGCAGCGAGCGGTGAAGTGGGCGGGGAATCTGCATTCTCAGCCTATCCAGACGCACAGAGCCGTTTTCGGCGGGGCCCGGGCATCCGCTCCTCCCCTTCTCCCCCCACCGCTCGGAGATGATTTCCAGCGATTGCGCGCGCCCGGGCTGATGGGATTGTGCCCATCCACATCACGTGAGAGGTTTGTCTGCACGCTCCCGCGGGCAGCCATTTTCTTAAGGGCCGTTATACTAACTTTCAGAGTACCCTAAAAAGCCAGGCATGCTTCTGGGTCTAGTGATCAACACTGAGGACGAGGAGGACGAAAAGGCCTCACCACATAAGCCCAGAGCATTGTACCTAATTTAAGGCCTTGCTTTACTACGTGCTTAGAGAGGATTATTGATAAAGCAAGCGGCAGCAGATGGAGCCTTGGTCTTCCATATGACATACAGATGGCAGAGCCTAGAATCGAGGAGGCCCTGCTTTGAGTTTGAAGCGGGTTCTGCTCCTTTAAGAGCCTGTTCCAAGGGGCGGGGTCTGGTGCGGAAGTTGTAACTCCGGGCCGAGGACCAGCTGGTAAAGGGCGGAAGTAGCGTGCACAATCCTGCAATCATGGCTCTAGAGAAAAACGATAGGGATTACAATTTGACTGAGGAGCAGAAGGCGATCAAGGCCAAATATCCTCCAATCAATCAGAAGTATGAATGTGAGTAGGTAGCTCGCTTCACCAGGCTGGAACACTTGGGGCGCCCCTGGCTCCTTGCCTGCGGCGTCTGGCCTTTCCTTTAACTTTGCCCTGTAGGTGTTTCAAGCAGGTTCAGTTGTGCCTTGTTTTTTTTTTTTTTTTGGTTAGACGTAGAGCTTGTATTCAGGGCCTGGGTACTGTCTCTGAGCTCTTTTTGGTCAAGGCTAGAGCCCTACCACTTTGAGCCACAGAGCCACTTCCGGTCCTCTGGTGATTAATTTGAGATAACAGTCTATAGGACTTTCCTGCCCACTTTAAACCACTTGGCTTTAAACCAAGATTTTCAGATCTCAGCCTCAGGAGTAGCTAGGATTACAGGCGTGAGCCACCAGCGGCCCCTTGGGAATTTGTTTTTGTTTTTGCCGGTCCTGAGGCTTGAACTCAGGGCCTGGGCGCTGTCCCTGAGCCTCTTTGTGCTCAAGGCAAGCGCTCTACCGTTTGAGCCATAGCACCAGTTCCAGCTTTTTCTGAGTGGATTTCTAACTTTTGTTTAGCCTTAATCATGTTGTTAGTAAAATGATCAGTTTAGTGATTTTAGGCACTTCATATTACCTATTTTTACATCTTAGTTCCTTTGAGGAATAAAGAAGTAGCCTAAAGAAGTAGCTCAGTGGTAGAGCCTTGCCTAGCATGTATAAAGCTCTGGATTTAATCCCTAGCACCATAATGATAATGCATAGCAACGTATACTGCCTTTTCTTAAATTCTTTTGTGTGTGTGTGTGTGTGTGTGTGTGTATGTGTCTGTACTAGGGTTTGAACTCAGAACCTCATACTTGCTAAGCTGTACCACTAAGCTGAGCCTCATCCCCAAATTCCAGTCTGTTAAAAGTTTGTTAATAAAAGTTAAGCTGTCACTCCTAAGGGTGACTATTGTTCGGGTGTACAGATCAGTCTCATTTCTCTGTTTTAAGTCTTTCGTTAATTTTCCACTATCCTCTTTATAAAAAGTACAAGTATTTGCCATAGCATTCTTGGTTCTATGCTTTCAGGACCCAGACTCACTCTCTCATGTCTTTCTCTCATTTAGAAACAATTTAAAATCCTCAATCATCTCTAAATCAACTACAGTTGCCTTTTTCTTAGGTATATATGCACAAATGTTCTGGAATTTACTTTAATTTCCAGTTGAGGGACATGTAGAATATTTCAGTTTTGAGACTGGAACAATGCAGCAATGAATTTACATCCATTGTATTGTGCCAGTAGAGATGTAGAATAAATATCTCAGATTGTTTTACAGAAGAAAACGTGTACTTAAAAACTGTTTTTGAGGGGCTGAGAAGGTGGCTCAGTGGTAGAGTGCTTGTGCTTGCCCTGGGTTCGATTCCTCAGTATCACATAAGCAGAAAAGGCAAGAAATGGCGCTTTAGTTCAAGTGGTAGAGCGCTAGCCTTGAGCTGAAGAGCTGAGGGACAGAGCCCAGGCCCAGAATTCAGGCCCCATGACTGACCAAAAAAAATAAAGTTTTTGAGACAGTTCCAATTGGCCTTAAATTCTAGATCCTCCTATTTCTGCTTTTTGAATACGGAGATTACTGTGTCACCACTCCCTGCTTGTATAAAGTCCATTTTAAACCTGTAAGATACCACTGGATTATATTGTTACATAGTATGCAACTCCCTTGTTATAGCTTTAAATTCTACATTATAACTAACTTTTGAAAAAATGACATTTTCCTACATGGTAGGCTGATGCAGGAGACCAGCCTGAACTTTTTGAAAACCTGTCTCAAAAACCTGGCCTCCCTGGGGCTGGAAAGGTAGCTTAGTGGTAGAGTGTTTGCCTTGCATGTATGCGGCACTGGGTTCAATTCCTCAGCACCACATAAACAGAAAAAGCTGGAAGTGGTGCTGTGGCTCAAGTGGTAGAGCCTTTGCCTTGAGCTAAAGAGCTGAGGGATAGCACCCAGGCCCAGAGTTCAGGTCCCACAACCAACTAGAAAAAAAAAAAAATCCTCCAGCTGGGCACTGGTGGCTCAAGCCTGTAATCCTAGCTACTCATGAGGCTGAGATCTGAGGATCATCATTCAGAGCCAGCCAGGGCAGGAAAGTCCATGAGACTCTTATCTCCAATTAACCACCAAAAAATCGGAAGTGGTGCTGTGGCTCAAGTGGTAGAGCACTAGGCTTGAGCTGAAGAGCTGAAGGACAGGGCGCAGGCCCAGAGTTCAAGCACCATGACTGACAAAAACAAAAACAAATCTGTCCTCCAACAAATAAGCCACAACCATCGACCACATTCTGCATTTTGGTGTAACATCAAAAAAGCTATAAGAGGCATCCTAAAAGATGCCTCTTTTGTTGGCACCAATATATTAACTAAAAGTCCCCCAACTTTATATCTGTTCACTTTGATCTCTTGTTCTTTTTTTTTCTTGGGGGTGAGTGTCAGTTTTGGGGCTTGAACTCAGGTCCTGGGAGCTGTCTCTGAAATTTTCTTCTCAAGGCTAGCACTCTACCATCTTGAGCCACAGCTCCACTTTTAGTTTTTGGAGATGAGAATCTCATGGGCTTTCCTGCCCAGGCTGGCTTTGAACCATAGTCCTCAAATCTCAGCTTCCTGAGTAGCTAGGATTACAGTCATGAGCTACTAGTGCCTGACCTGATCTGCCATTCCCATTAAGGCAGCGCAGACCAGCAGAGATCAAGACCACTTTTTAGAAAGGATAAAAAAAAGTTTATTGCTAGTGATCCAAACCAGGCTAATGCTAGAAAGAAGTTTGGATAGCGAGGGAGGAGAGTCCCTGGGTTTTATATTACACACAAAGACAAGTCATTAATCAGAAAGGCAACAGTCCAGTAGAGGTAACATCAACTTCAGGCCAGGGGTACAATTTCGAAATTACCTTCTGGACTTTCTGTTATCAATCCAGGTAGCCCTACCTAGTCTGCCCAAAGCCCACATTCTGAGAGACTGCTTCACCTAGCCACATTCCAGCAAATTGGCCTTTGCCGGGAACACAGTTACTAGGGAGTGGTAACAATGTCTACTTCATTCTCTGCTGTAGTCAGAATAACCACTTTGGGCTTCTGGAAAGAGTGAATTCCTTATTAAGTATTTAAATGTGGTAGACAAACAGTTGTTAAATAAGCTATTCTGCCCCCTTCTTACCATCTTAAAGAAAATAGCCCAAAACTGGAGATTACCTACGTAGTGGGGAAACTGAAGCCTAGCCAGGTAATAGGGTTCAGGATGTCTGTGAAACCAATAGCCCCAGAACCTGGCCAGGCACAGGGATGGCTGTGACTCAGTTTCCCCACTACACTACCAAGCAACTTGTGCCTGTTCCCATTCCAATGTAAGGTAATAACTGTTCTCCAGAACTCACAGGAGGAGAGAGATAATGGTCTACCTGGCCACTCCTCTGATTTGAGACTGGTTTAACTATGTATACCCTTCTTACCCCCTGGTCCCCAATTCTCCCTATTTAACCTGATGCCTGTACCCCTGAAGATGGTTGAAGGTGTACTGAAGTGCTGTCTTCCCAACTGCCATGTAATAAGTCTCCTTTGTTTTTTGTTTTTGTTGGTAGTAGGGCTTGAACTCTGGGCCTGGGCGCTGTCCCTCAGCTCTTTAGCTCAAGGCCAGCACTCTACCACTTGAGCCACAGTGCCACTTCTGGTTTTCTGGTGGTTTATTGGAGATAAGGGTTTCATGAACTTCCCTGCTCCGGCTCCTTTGAACCATGATCCTCAGATCTCAGCCTCCTGAGTAGCTAGGATTACCAGCACCCGGCAAGTCTTTTTTCTTTACCATTCGCCATGTTTCTTGTTTGGCATTTTGGGGCATGTGATTAGACCTAATTTGGAATTTCTGGACTTTGGACCTAGTGTGTACAAGCTTGGTTTCATACCCATGTCATTTGAAAAAGCTATTTAAATGCTCTTCTGGAGTTTGGCTTACACCTTGGGGCTTTATGAATGATGCTCTGAGTTCAATCCTGAGTACCCGACCCCCCCCCCCAATAAGAAAATTTGTTTTCTTTTCCTTTCTTTTCTCTATCCCCCTTTCCTGATCCTTTCTTTGCTCTTGCTATTAAGTTAACCACAAGCTCATGATCCTACTGCATCCATAATGTTGGCATTATAGGTGACTGCACCTTGCTAGCTTTCTCTCATGCTCAGTGTCTTTTTCTCTTGCATATCTGTGAGGTTGGATTTAGTTGTCTTTTCCTTACTTCTGGGATTCAAACCTAAGGCCACATGCATGTTTACTTTGGTAAGCAAGCACTCTAGCACTGAGCTATCACTTCAGCACAAGGTTGGATTTTATTTTATTTTTTTATTTTTGTCAGTTGTGGGTCTTGAACTCAGGACGTGGGCCCTGTCCCTCAGGTCTTCAGCTCAAGGCAAGTGCTCTACCACTTGAGCCAAATTGCCTCTTCCAATGTCAGTGGTTGATTGGAAATAAGAGTCTATGGAGTTTCCTGCCTGGCTGGCTTTGAACCCCAATCCTCAGATCTCAGCCTCCTCAGTAACTAGGATTACAGGCCCCCAGGGCCCAGCTTGAAATCACTCCTGACTATTTCAATTTGTATAAAGATACTGTTTTACAAGAGAAATGAGGGAGGGTACAGACCTAGGGCTCAGTAGTTAAAAGATATGAAAAAGTACAAAGGGCCAGTCATTGTAAATGATGTTAAGCACCCGTAGGCCAAGGCTGGTTGTGTCTGCTTGCTTGCAGTTACAGAATTAGGATGCTCTCCTCCTACAGATTGGGCGGCAAAGGTTCAGTTTGTAGAGATGATTACATTTCAAAGGAATGTCTCTCAGGTCCTTGAGAAAGATACTTTGGAGTTGTAAGAGATACATGTTCAAAGTTCTTTTGGTAAGCCCGTTTGGATACTGAAACAAAGGGAGATCAGAGGCCTATGTCAGTTGGTGACTAGAACAAATACTGAATTACCGTTGTTGAATTTTTCTCAGTCAGGTATTTTAATGTCCCCTCTACCCCCTATTTTAGTAGTGTGGCATTAAACTACTAGAAGCCATACTAGAGTGCAGGGACTCAGGTGAAGTTGTCACAGACTGACAGTAGTTCTGTGTTTCAGTTTTCTACATTATTTTTGGATTCATGTTAACATAATTATCAATAGCTGAACCCAGCCCTGGTGGCTCACACCTATAATCCTAGCTACTCAGGAGTCTAAAATCTGAGGATCACGGTTCAAAGCCAGTCTGGGTAGGAAAGTGTATGAGACTTTTTTTTTTTTTTTGTCGGTTGTGGAGCTTGAACTCGGCCTGGGTGCTGTCCCTCAGCTCTTCAGTTCAAGGCTAGTGCTCTACCACTTGAGCCACAGTACCACTTCCAGTTTTCTGAGTAGTTTATTGGAGATAAGAGTCTCCCGACTTTCCTGCCCCTGGCTGGCTTTGAACCATGATCCTTAGATCTCAGTGTCCTGAGTAGTTAGGATTACAGGCGTGAGCCACCAGCACCCTGCCTTTCATGAGACTCTTATCTCCAGTTAACCAGAAAATGAAGTGGTGCTGCGGCTCAAGTCGTAGAGTGCTTGCCTTGAGCTGAAGAGTTCAGGGACAGTGCCCAGGCCCAGAGTTCAAGCCCCATGACCGACCCCCTCCACCCCCCGCAAAAAAATATATCAATAGTTGAAACTTTTTTTCCTTAAGTTTCTTTTTGTTATTATAAAGAAGATGTACAAAGGAGTTATAGTTATGTAAGTCAAGTAAAGAGTATATTTCTTTTTGGACAAGGTCACCCTTTCCCCTTCCTCTTTCCCAGTTTCTACCTCTCATCCCCCACCCCAAGTTGTATAGTTCATTTCAACATAGTGTCCAGTGAGTACCATTGCTGCATTTGTTCACCCTTTGTCTCTTCATTTCTGTGCCTCCCTTAACACTTCCAAAGACATAAATGAACAAACAATAAAAAGAAAAGAAAACAAAAACACCAAAAAGAAGAAAAAAAACTCGTTTCTGTTTCCTGGAGTTCATTTCAATATATATTATTTTATATGATCAGAGGCACATAGGCTTTATGCCTTTCTGTTCCTCTCCTAAGAATATCCTCCTTTGGTCTCATTGTGTGAATGCCTAGAGACCTATGTAATTTGTTATGTCCAGGTGTATTTTATTTATTTATTTTTTTTTGGGGGGGGTCCGGTCGTGGGGCCTGAACTCTGGGCCTGGGCGCTGTCCCTCAGCTCTTCAGCTGGCTAGCGCTCTACCACTTGAGCCACAGCGCCACTTCCGGCTTTTTTCTTTTTGCTTATGTGGTGCTGAGGAATCGAACCAGGGCCTCGAGCATGCAAGGCAAGCGCTCTACCACTGAGCCACCTTCCCAGTCCATCCAGGTGTATTTTAGATCTAGCATCTAGTCGATTTTTTAAAAAATTTTATTGTCAAGGTGATGTACAGAGGAGGTTGTGGTTATATAAGTAAGGAATTGATTACATTTATTGTCTAACTTGTTGTTCCTTCCCACATTTTTCTCCCTCTTTCCCTCTTCCCACCCCTGTCATCCTACTCTGTGATTATGCTTCACTTTATCCTTTTTTTTTGGAGGGGGGGGTCTGGTCGTGGGCCTGAACTCTGGGCCTGGGTACTGTCCCTCAGCTCTTCACCTCAAGGCTAGCGCTCTACCACTTGAGCCACAGTGCCACTTCCGGCCTTTTTTTTTCTGCTTATGTGGTGCTGAGGAATTGAACCCAGGACCTCATGCATGCAAGGCAAGCACTCTACTACTGAGCCACCTTCCCAGCCCTTCACTTTATCCTTTTTGTTGGTGGAAAATAGATGTTAAATTTTGGGGGGAAAAATAATTTTAAAAAATAGCCAGACTGGGCGCCTATGGCTCATTCCTGTAATCCTAACTACTCAGCAGGCTTACATCTTGCCTACTGAGGCAGGAAAGTCTTTGAGACTTTTATCTCTTATCTCCAGTTAACCATCAGAAAACCAGAAGTGGCACTGTGGCTCTAGTGGTAGAGCCTTGAGCTGAAGAGCTTAGGGACAGCACCCAGACCTAGAGTTCAAGCCCCATGACCAACCCCTCTACCCCCCCCCAAAAAAAATAGGCACACACCAGTGGCTCACTCCTGTAATCCTACCTACTCTAGAGGCTGAGATCTGAGGATAGCTACTCAAAGCCAGCTCAGGCAGGAAAGGCTGTGAGATTCTTACCTCCAGTTAACTACCAGAAAAAGTCAGAAGTGAAGCTGTGGCCCAAGTGGTAGATTGCTAGCCTTGAGCACAAAGGAGCTCAGGGACAGTGCCCAGGCCCAGAGCAAGCCCCCCCAGGGCTAGCAAAAAAAAACTTTTTTTTTAAGTTTATTTTGTGGTGTTGGGAATCAAACCTAGGTCTTTGCACATCCTAGGCAAGTGCTCTATTACCAACACCATCTCTAGCTGTGTGTATGTGCATGTGTGTGTGTGTGTGTGTGTATGCATATGTGTTCTGTGGCACTATCACAGAGCTTCTTTGGCCCAAGGTTAGTAGTACTCTACCACTTGAGCCACATCCCTACTTCCAGCTTTTTCTGAGTAGTTTATTGGAGATAAGAGTCTCAGACTTTCCTGTTTTTGAGCATCGATCCTCTGAGCTCAGCCTCCTGAGTAGCTAGGATGACAGGTGTTAGCCACCAGTGCTGGCTTAGTCCTTGGTTTGGTTTGTTTTTTTAAGTTTTCTATGTAGTTTTTTTTTGGTCCGGTTATGGGGCCTGAACTCTGGGCCTGGGCGCTGTTCTTCAGCTCTTCAGCTCAAGGCCATCGCTCTACCACTTGAGCCACAGCGCCACTTCTGGCTTTTTTCTTTTTGCTTATGTGGTGCTGAGGAATTGAACCCAGGGCCTCATGCATGCAAGGCAAGCGCTCTACCACTGAGCCACCTTCCCAGCCCTGTAGTTTTTTTTTTTTTTTTTGCTGGTCCTGGGGCTTGAACTCAGGGCCTGGGCTCTGTCCCTTAGCTTCTTTGTGCTCAAGGTTAGTGCTCTAGCTCTAGCACTTGGGCTACAATGTCACTTCTGACTTTTTCCTGTTCATGTGGTAGTAAGGAATTGAACCCCAGGCTCCATGCATGCTAGGCAAACACTCTACCACTAAGCCACATTCCCAGCCCCAATGGGCTTCGTGTGTGTGTGTGTGTGTGTGTGTGTGTGTGTGTGTGTGTGTGTGTGTGTGTGTGTGTGTGTGTGTGTGTGTGTGTGTGTGTGTATCCCTAGCAGGCCTCAAACTTAGAGACCTTCTGCCTCGTGAGTTCTGGGATTGCAGGGGAGTACCACTAAGGCTGGTTTGTAAAAATTTTACATGCCTTTTTGGCTATATTAATTTCTCTTTTTTCTTTATTTTTTTCTTGCTAGTCCTGAGGCTAGCAAGGAAAAGGGGAACTGCGTTAGGATGTAAAGGATTTTTGAAACGTAAGCTTTTTTCCTAATTAGAATTAAGACACACTTCAGAAGACATATCTCAAATTGTTCAGGAAGTAGAGGTATGGTTATATTTTGAGATTGCTTGTGTACTATTTTATTTCAGAGTCTTTAAAGGTCCCCTTATATAACTAGATTGTGAACCTGAGCCCAACCAATACGAGTTGAGGGGTAGGGCCTCCTGCTTTAGGGATACAGCATGCCTGCTCTGTGTCCTTGCTAGGTTTTTGGATCACCCTTCTCCCGAAGGAAATTTTGCCTTGCTGAAACAATTCTTTGTTTTTGAGCTTATCATGTGACTCCAGTGATTCTTGGAGAATATATTTATAACACAAGTCAGCCTAGGCAGAAAAGTATGTGATACTGTTAGGCCCAATGGACTAGCAAAAAGCCCAAAGTAGAGCTGTGGCTCAAGTTAGTAGAGCATTAGCCTTGAACAAATAAAGCTAAGTGCCAGTACCCAGGCCCTGAGTTCAGTCCTGCCCAGTACACACACACATTTAAAAAAAAATCATAAGTCTCGATGAATAAGTGCTGGACACATTGGCACACCTGTTATTCCAAGCTAAGGAGAAACAAAGGTGGGGCAAAGTGGAGTAAGCTGTTAACACAGTGAAAAAGGGAAGCATATATAGGGGGAGATCAAAGTCAAGGCAGGCCTGAGAATAAAGTGGGATCCTATCTCAAAAATAATAAATGCAGATCAGTGCTGGTGGCTCATGTCTAAGTAATACTAGCTGCTCAGGAGGCTGAGATCTGAGGATCATGGTTCTTCAAAGCCAGCCCAGGCAGAAAAGTCCAAGAGATGCCAATTAACCACAAAAATAACTTGTAAGTAGAGCTGTGGTTCAAAGTGGTGGAGTGCTAGCTTTGAGCAAAAAAGCTCAAGGACAGCACACAGGCCCTCAGTTCAAGCCCCAAGACTGACAATCAATCAAAATGAATGCAAAAAGGAACTTTGTTTAGTTGCTCAGGTGGTAGTACACTTACTCAGAAAATTTGAGACCCTGAGTTCAAAACCCCAGTACCTTCCTCCCCACAAAAAACCCAAAACCCAAAGCCAAAAACTTTTTTTTTAATTTAATTTAATTTTATTTGTGAACATTCTGTACATAGGGGTTACAATTGCATGGGCAGGATAATGCGTACATTTCTTACCAAGCATTGCAGCCTCCTCCTTTGTTTACCCTTCCCATCCCTTCCCAGCCTCCCCCCCCCCCCCATCCCAATCCTTCTCCTTCCCCCCTCCCCCCCCCCCCCTCCCCCCCCCCCCCGCACCGACGTTGTAAAGCTCGTTTTGGACATGACAACTTGTACTTCTCATTGTTGCAACAGGTCCACCTGTATCCTTAAACAACTGGTTTTTCCCCATCCCAAAAACTTTTAATGCCAGTCCTGAGCACTGTCCTTAGTTCGGACAGAAAAGTGGAGCCATAGCTCCACTTCTAGTGGTTTGTTTTTGTTTTCTTTGGTAGTTAATTGGAGATAAGAATCTCAGATATTGGAAGTGGTATTGTGGCTCAAGTGATAGGGTGCTAACCTTGAGCACAAAGAGGCTCCAAGACAGTGCCCAAGCCCTAGTTCAAGTTCCACAACCAACAAATAAAAAATTAAAATTATGTGCCAGGCACTGGTGGCTCCTACTTGCAATCCTAACTACTCAGGAGGCTGAGATGTGAGGATAACAGTTCAAAGACAGCCCAGGCAGAAGAGTCCATGAGACTTTTTTTTTTTTTAAATCTGTTGTGGGGCCTGAACTCTAGGCTTGGGCGCTGTCTGTTGGCTCGTCAGCTTAAAGCTAGTGTTCTACCACTTGAGCCACTTCCAGCTTTTTCTGCTTATGTGGTGCTGAGGAATTGAACCCAGTGCCTCATGCTTACAAGGTAAGCACTCTACCACTGAGCGACCTTCCCAGCCCTCCTTGAGACTCTTTATTTCAAATAAACCCCCAGAATCCAGAAGACCCATGACCAGCCAAAAGAAAAAAGAAAAAAAATCTCAGAGATTGTCCTGTCTGACGTCAAACCTTGGTCCTCAGATCTCAGCCTTCTGAATAGTTAGGAGTATGAGTGTGAGCCACTGCCATCCGACTCTAGGATGATTTTCTTAATAGTGAGTAATAATGAAATAGATTTTTTATTGTTGTATTTTGTTTTTCTCAGCATGTCACTGCCTGTTACCTCCCTAGAGTTTTTGTTTTTTGTTTTTGTTTTTGCTAGTTCTGCAGCTTGAACTCAGGGCCTGGGCTCTGTCCCTGAGCCTCTCTGTGCTCAAGGCTAGCGCCCTACCACTTGAGCCACAGCACCACTTACAGCTTTTTCTGTTTATATGGTACTGAGGAATCGAACCCAGGGCTTATATGCTAGGCAAGCACTCTACCACTAAGCCGCATTCCCAGCCTTCCTAGAGTTCTTATGATTTGGAGTCAATATTACTGACTTACAGATGTTTTTCCTCTCTTTCAGATTTGGATCATACAGCAGATGTTCAGTGAGTATAGCTTGAGTTTGTTCCTTTGAAACTGTCTTTAAATAGGAAGTCTGAATGTTTTACCTGTTTTTTGTTTTTGGTGCTGGAGATCAAACCCAGGGCGTTGCACTTGCGAGGAAAGCACTCTGCTACTGAGCTATATCCCAAGCCCAAGCTGAATGTTTTAATGTCTCTAGTTCTTTAATTTTCTCCTTTAATTTAGTTTTATATATGAAAATGATGGTTTAAAAACTCCCAAATTTTCTCCCCTGAATGCAGATAGATGCCACTCTGAATGCTAAGATAAGAAGATTATAAATTCCAGGCAATGGTTGGGAATGTGGCTTAGTGGTAGAGTGTTTGCCTAGCATGCATGAAGCCCTGAGTTCGATTCCTCAGTACCACATAAACAGAAAAAGCCAGAAGTAGCTCTGGGGCTCAAGTGGCAGAGTGCTAGCTTTAGAGCAAAAGAAGCTCAAGAACAGCACCTATGCCCTGAGTTCAAGCCCCAGGACTGGCACAATTAATTAATTAAGTCCAGGCAAGCCTGCATTACATAGAAAGGTAATGTCTGAATTTTTTTCTCATTTTATGTTTGTCTAAGATTTCCTCATTAAGCTGGGTGCTGGTGAGTCACACCTGTAATCCTACTCAGGAGGCTTGAGATCTGAGGATCACCATTCAAAGCCAGCCTGGGCAGGAAAGTCCTTGAGACTCTTACCTCCAGTCAACCACTAGAAAACCGGAAGTGGTGCTGTGGTTCAAGTGGTAGAGTGCTTGACTTGAGCTGAAGAGCTGAGGAACAGCACCCACGCCCAGAATTCTAGCCCTACAACCAACCAAAACAAACAAAAAAACCCTAACAATCTAATAGTGAGGATTTGTTTTGTTTTGAGGGTTGTAGGACTTGAACTCTGAGCCTGGGTGCTGTCCCTGAGCTCTTCAGCTCAAGGTGAGTGCTCTACCACTTGAGCCACAGCACTACTTCTGGTTTTCTGGTAGTTGGAGAGAGTCTCAAGGACTTTCCTGTTCTGGCTGCCTTTGAACCATGATCCTCAGATCTCAGCCTCCTGAGTAGCTAGGATTACAGATGTGAGCCACCGCTGCATTATTATTATTATTTTTTTGGTTGGTCATGGGGCTTGAACTCTGGGCCTGGGCGCTGTCCCTCAGCTCTTCAGCTCAAGGCAAGCGCTCTACCACTTGAGCTATAGCGCCACTTCCGGTTTTCTGGTGGTTTATTGGAGATAGGAGTCTCACAGTCTCTCCTGCCCGGGCTGGCTTTGAACTGCGATCCTCAGATCTCAGCCTCCTGAGTAGCTAGGATTACAGGCGTGAGCCACCAGCGCCCGGCTTTGCATTATTATTTTTTAAAAAGAAAACATGTTTTCATTTCCTGGGAGGAAAATAAAAACTCCCAAATTTGGTGCTATTAAATTAGAGCTTTAGTTTTGTACTTCTTGTACTGATCTTATTTTGACTTTGCTGTTGAGTTTGGTCTGTTGCAATGGAATACCTTACATAAGGTGCATGTGTATTTCATTAGGTTACACGCTTGGGGAGATACGCTGGAGGAAGCATTTGAGCAATGTGCAATGGCCATGTTTGGCTACATGACAGATACTGGGACTGTGGAGCCCCTCCAAACAGTCGAGGTGGAAACTCAAGGTAACATTTATTTATAAGGAAAAATTTGGCAGACAGATGTGTGATATTCTCCCTGATCTGAGTAATTTTTCACAATGCAAACAACAAAATGATTATGAGTCCATAAACTAGCTAAAAAATTCACCGTCCTTTAAAATTGAAACAAATTTTTACTGACCAGAATGATTAAGCATACTGTTGTGGCCTTTTTTGATCCTATGTAGGAGATGACTTACTATCTCTTCTGTTTCACTTTTTGGATGAATGGCTTTATAAGTTCAGTGCTGATGAATTCTTCATACCCCGGGTAAGAAAGGCTTTTTTGTGTTCTATTTTTAAACAAGTGGGCTTTTAGCTTATATTTTAAAACTGAACAAATGAAGTCGGGCATCGGTGGCTCCCGCCAGTGATCCTAGCCACTCAGGAGGCTGAGATCTGAGGATCACAGTTCAAAGCCAGCCTGAGCAACAAAGTCCATGAGACTCGTATCTCTAATCCACCACCAGAAAACTGGAAGTGGTACTGTGGCTCAAGTGGTAGAATGCTGGCCTTGAGCTGAAGAGCTCAGGAACAGCTCCCAGGCCGAGTTCAAGCCCCACGATCGACCAAAAAAAAAAGTCAGGCTGGGAAGGTGGCTCAGTGGTAGAATGCTTGCCTAGCATGCATGAGGCCCTAGGGTCAATTCCTCAGCACCACATAAACAGAAAAAGCAGGAAATGGTGCTGTGGCTCAAGTGGTAGAGCATAAGCCTTGAGCTGAAGAGCTGAGGGACAGTGCCCAGGTCCAGAGTTCAGGCCCATGACTGACCCCTCCCCCCCAAAAAAAAAGTCTATATTGCCATATGAGATGATACCAATTTGCATAAATTATGAGCACTTTTTGGTTAACCTGAGTTTGCCTATATGCATGCATTTTGTATTTAGATATTTGATAGGTAGCACTTGTCATTAGTTAGGATTGAATAAGAATGCACCTGGGGCTGGGAAGGTGGCTCAGTGGTAGAGTGCTTGCCTTGCATGCATGGGCCCTGGGTTCAATTCCTCAGCACCAGAAGAAAAAGCCAGCAGTGGAGCTGTGGCTTTATTGGTAGAGCGTTAGCCTTGAGCTGAAGAACTGAGGGACAGTGCCCAGGCCCAGAGTTCAGGCACCACAACCGACCA
>NW_012267267.1:1900144-1901347 GCF_000151885.1 Dipodomys ordii
GCTAGCCTTGAGCTGAAGAGCTGAGGGACAGCGCCCAGGCCAGGGTTCAGGCCCCAGGAACTAACCCCAACCCCCCCCCCCCCCCACCCCCTGCCAAAAAAAAGTCATGGATTTTCTCACCCAGGTCGGTTTTAAACCACGATCCTCAGATCTCAGCCTCCTTAGTAGCTAGGATTGTAAGAGTGAGCCACCAGTTCCTGTCTCCATTTGTCTTCTTGAGCTTTTGTTTCTTCTATAGTGAAAAAGTTGGGCTAAATTTTATTCTTTGCATTAATAGAGTTTAGATTCATGTCCTTGTGCTTGCTAGGCAGGAGCTCTACTGTTGAGCCACATTTCCTGCCCTTTTTTGCACTATTTATTTGAGATTGGGTCTTACTTCCTGCATGGGTGTATGCTTGATACTCAATCCACCTATCTTTGTCCTAGATGGGATGACAGGTCCTAGGCTGGTCTTGAGCTGCAGTTCTCCTTCCTCTGCCTTCCTAGTAACTGGGATTACAATCTTACATCACCATGCCTGGCTATGAATATGTTCCATTTGAGCTGCCTCTTAGCCATCTACATGGAAATATTAGATTACAGGCATTCAGCTACGGAATGACTTGTTCAGGGGACAGCAATGTCTAGAAGTAATTTTTTTTTTCCAATCATAAGGCTTGGACTCAGGGCTTGGCACTGTCCCTGAGCTCCTTTTGCTCAAGGCTAGCACTTTACCACTTTGAGCTACAGCTCTCCTTCCAGATTTTGAGTGGTTAATTGGAGATAAGAGTCTCTTGGGGACTTTTCTACACAGTCTGGCTTTGAGCTTCCATCCTTCCATCTCAGCCTCCTTAGTAGCTAATATTACAGGCATAAGCTTCCAGTGCCTGGCTGGAAGTAAAAATTTGAGTCATCACTAATCAGGTATTTATAGTAATAGGACTAGATTAGATTACCAAGGAGCTAATGTAAGAGAGTAGTAGAAGTAATTGAGTCCTAGCCTAGTGCTGGTGGCTCATGCCTGTAATCCTAGCTACTCAGGAGGCTGAGATCTGAGGATCGAGGTTCAAAGCCAGCCCGGGCAGGAAAAACTGTGAGACTCCTATCTCCAATAAACCATTAGAAAACCGGAAGTGGCACTGTGGCTCAAGTGGTAGAGCGCTCGCCTTGAGCTGAAGAGCTGAGGGACAGTGCCCAGGCCCAGAGCTCAAGCCCCACGACCGA
>NW_012267267.1:1901397-1906962 GCF_000151885.1 Dipodomys ordii
AGGCCCAGAGTTCAGGCCCCACGACCGGACCCCCCCCCCCAAAAAAAAAAAGAGTTTTATGAGGTGGGTGCCAGTGCTTCACTCCTGTAATCCTAGCTACTCAGGAAGCTGAGATCTGAGGATCATGGTTCAAAGCCAGCCCAGGCAGGAAAGTCCCTGAGACTCTTATCTTCAATAAATCAATAGAAAACCGGAAGTGGTGCTGTGGCTCAAGCAGTAGAATGTTCGCCTTTAGCTGAAGAACTGAGGGACAGCACCCAGGCCCAGAGTTCAAGCCCAATGACCGACAAAAAAAAAAAAAAAAGAGTATATCAGACTTTTCAGCCCTGGCTGGCTTTGAACCTTGATCATCAGATCTCAGCCTCCTGAGTAGCTAGGATTACAGGCATGAGCCACCACACCCAGTTTCATCTACACTCTTTATGTCTCCCAAATTTGATGCTTACAGACATTCATATATTACTTTTGTTCCATTTCAAGTGAAACTCTGTCACTTTAGCCTAAGTTCAACAATAGCTGATTTTAGTTTTCCTTAATGTAAAAAAAGGAAGTTGTTTATTTCTGTCAGCCTCTAGAAAGATACTCCTTTAAGCCGGGCGCCAGTGGCTCATGACTGTAATCCTAGCTACTGGAGGCTGAGATCTGAGGATCCCAGTTCAAAGCCAGACTAGGCCATTCAAAAACCAAATTGGAGCTGTGCCTCAGAGTGGTAGAGTACTAGCCTTGAGCCAAAGAGCTCAGGGACAGCACCCAGACCCTGAGTTCAAGCCCTGCAACGGACCAAAATAAACATTCCTCTAGCTTCACTGTTATCTCACCCATGCCTTTCTTGGTTCTGTCATCCTCTCCTTTAGCAGTTCTGCTATACATACTATACCAGCTGTATCAGTCATCTGACAGCACTCAGGTGCCTAAAGTATTACATAAAAATAGAAGTGATTAGAATCTCATATCCTCCTTCAGAGATAGTCTGACTTTACTTTATCATTTTTTTGGTTTCAGATGGTCTTACTATATAGCTCACACTGGTCTTTCGCAGCCCAGGCTGTCCTTTAATTTTCCATCTCCTACCTCAGCTTCCTCAGGGCTAGGATTACAAGTGTATACACCAGGCCTGGCTGGCTTTTTGTTTTTTTGTGTTGGCAACAGATCTTGAATCAGGGCCTTATGCATGCTGAGCACATGCTTTACCACTAAGCTCTATCCGCAGCAACTCCTAGATTCATGTTTTTATCTTGTATATATTTGAAGTATTGCTTGAAATATATTTAGCTTGTTCCATTTTAATCTTTGCTTCAGAGAAGTTGTTTCAAAGCTATTATTTCTTAGAAAAATGGTCACTTAACATGTTTTAGTAGATAGTCTAATGGAACAATTTTTTCTTAATAAAATTTTTCTTTTTTCTTTTTTAGGAAGTGAAAGTACTTAATATTGACCTAAGAAATTTTAAACTACGGTCAATTGGGTAAGTTTTGAATGTTATATACTGCATTGAACGTGGGAAGAAAGTCAAATCAACATGTTAATTCAAAGGACCATTTGGGCTTGGCAGAACCCTGTAGATTCAGCTGAGCTTTGAAGGATCAGAACTTCTCAGAATAAAATTGATCATGAGCCAGGTGCAGTGGCTCACACCTGTAATGGTTTCTACTTAGAAGGCTATGATCTGAGGATCCTGGCCTAAATCCAATCCAGCCCAGGCAGGAAAGTCCATGCATTCTTTTTTTGTTGTTGTTGGCCATGGGGCTTGAACTCTGAGCCTGGGCACTGTCTCTCAGCTCTTCAGCTCAAGGTGAGCACTCTACCACTTCAGCCACAGCACCACTTCTGGTTTTCTGAGTAGTTCATTGGAGATAAGAAAGAGTCTCACGGCCTTTCCTGTGCTTTAAACCGTGATCCTCAGATCTCAGCTCCTGAGTAGCTAGGATTGCAGACATGAGCTACCTGCACCCGGCCTCCGTGAATTCTTTTTTTTTTGGTCATACAGCCTAAACTCTGGCCTGGGTGCTGTACCTCAGCTCTTCAGCTCAAGGCTAGTACACTACCACTTGAGCCACTTCCAGATTTTTCTGCTTATGTGGTGCTGAGGAATCCAACCCAGGGCCTCATGCATGCAAGGCAAGCATTCTACCACTGAGCCACCTTCCCAGCCCCATGAATTTTTTTTTTTTCCCCATGAATCCTTATCTTCAGTTTACCAGCAAAAAGTCAAAAGGGGAGCTGTAGCTCAAGTGATGAGTACCAGCCTTGAGCAAAAACTAGGTAACAGTGCTCAGGTCCAGAGTTCAAGCCCCAGTACTGGCACAAAAGCAAACAAAAATTGATTTTGATTTTCAATTTGTTGATTTTGTTGTTTAGTGGAGGACAAAGAGAGAGGAAGAGAGAGAGAGAGTGTGTGTGTGTGTGTGTGTGTGTGTAATTGCTAAAGGGCACAGCATACCAACCTAGCTTGTTGGATGAGAAATACAAAGTCACCCTTTCTCATACTCCCATCTTTCTAGACCTACTGAAACCAATTACATCCACATAAATTATATCTTCTTTTCCTTCCAATGTTTGCAAACAATTGACCAAATTTACCTTGACTTTGTTTATTCAGTGAGATAATTATATGTTCAGTTTATTTATTTATTTTTGTCAGTTGTGGGGCTTGAACTCTGGGCCTGGGCACTGTCCCTCAGCTCTTCAGCTCAAGGCTAGCGTGCTACCACTTGAGCTACGGCACCACTTCTGGCTTTTTCTGCTTATGTGATGCTGAGGAATTGAATCCAGGGCCTCATGCATGCAAGGCAAGCACTCTACCACTGAGCCACTTTCCTAGCCCCAATATTTTCAGCTTATTTTTCCATTTAATACTGAATCTTATTATTTTCTTTTTGTAAAATGATGTATTTTATTACATTTATTTATTTATTTTTCTGGTCACAGGTTTCAACTCTGGGCCTGGGTGCTGTCCCTGAGCTCTTCAGCTCAAGTCAAGTGCTCTAGCACTTGACTCACAGTGCCACTTCCGGTTTTCTGGTGGTAAATTAGAGGGAAGAGTTTCATGGACATTCCTGCCTGGGCTGGCTTTGAACTGTGATCCTCAGATCTCAGCCTCCTGAGTAGCTAGGATTACAGGCGTGAGCTACCAGTGCTCAGCTTTATTATCTTTTTTTGTAATAGCCCTGGTTGGCTGCAAAGTCACTATGTCTAATTTTTTTTTTTGGCCAGTCCTGGGGCTTGAACTCAGGGGCCTGGGCACTGTCCCCTGCTCAAGGATAGTGTTCTACCACTTGAGCTATAGCACCCTTCAGCCTTTTCTGTTTATAGTACTGAGTAATCAAACCCAGGGCTTCATGCATGCTAGCAAGCACTATACAACTAAGCTACATTCATAGCCCTAATTCTTTATTGTTGTAGTTGTTTATTTTTTAATTATTTTTTGGTTGGTCATGGGGTTTAAATTCTGGGCCTTGGTGCTATCCCTCAGCTTTTCAGCTCAAGGCTAGTGCTCTATCACTTGAGTCATAGCTTCGCTTCTGGCTTTATTGGTAGTTCTAGTGGAGATAAGAGTCTCACAGACTTTTCTGCCAGGCCTGGCTTAGAACTGTAATTCTCAGATTTCAGACTCCTGAGTAGCTAGGATTGCAGGCATGAACAACCAGTGCCCAGCTTTGTTTTTTTGTGGCAGTGATTTTATTTTTTTGGTTGTGGGGCATCTCAAGGCTAGTGCTCTACCACTTGAGCCACACACCACTTTTGATTTTCCAGTAGTTTATTGGAGATAAGAGTCTCACAGAGTTTCTTGCCTGGCTGGGCTGGCTTTCAACCATGATCTTCAAATCTCAGCCTTCTTAATAGCTAGGAATAAAGGTATGAGCCACCTGCACCCAGCAATGTGGCAGTGATTTTTTTTTTTTGGTTGGTCATAGGACTTGAACTCTGGGCCGGGGCACACTGTCCCTCAGCTCTTCAGCTCAAGGCTAGCACTCTACCACTTGAGCCTCAGTGCCACATCAGGTTTTCTGAGTGTTTTATTTGAGATAAGAATTTCACAAACTTTCTTGCCTGGGCTGGCTTTATTTATTTATTTTTGTGTCAGTCATGGGGCCTGAACTCTGGACTTGGGCACTATCCCTCAGCTCTTCCACTTGAGCCACAGTGCCACTTCCGGCTTTTTCTGCTTATGTGGTGCTGAGGAATCGAACCCAGGACCTCATGCATGTCTTTGAACCACGATCCTCAGATTTCAGCCTCCTGAGTGGCAGTGATTTTTTTTTTTAATTCATGGCATTTATTAGTACCCAAAAATGCAGTCATTGTTACAACATAAATCATTTAGTGAAACACTGATATGGGGAGCAGGTTGGCAGTGATTGTTAAACTTGGGACTTTTCACTTGCCAGGCAGGAGCTCTACCACTTGAGGCATACCGCTGGCCCAGTAAACTCACTGTGTAGTCCAGGCTGGCTTCAAACCCCATGAGCCATCTGCCTCAGCTTCACTAGTGTTAGAATTACAGGTTCAGTAACATGCCCATCTTCCTGGTTTGTTTTTTTGTGTGTACATGTGTATGTTTTCTTTTCGTTTTTTTGCCAGTCATGAGGCCTGAACTCTGGGCCTGGGCGCTGTCCCTCAGCTCTTCAGCTCAAGGCTAGTGCTCTACCACTTGAGCCACAGCGCTACTTCCGGCTTTTCTTTTTGCTTAGTGGTGCTGAGGAATCGAACCCAGGGCCTCATGCATGCAAGGCATGCACTCTACTACTGAGCTACCTTCCCAGCCCAATGTTTTTCTTTTCAATGAATAAAAAAACTAGTTTGTTTCAAGGTTCTTAGCTAAAAGTGGTTGAACAGAATTTCTAAACTTTGCTCTATTATGCTATGTTGTAATACAGACTAGAGCATTTTCCAAGTTTTAGGAGCATATCTCTAGAGCTATCTGTATACAAACTATGAACATCGTGTGTGTGTGTGTGTGTGTGTGTGTGTGTGTGTGTGTCCTGGAGTGGACATCTTGACAAAAGTTGTAAAAAGGGGCTGGGAATGTGGCTTAGTGGTAGAGTGCTTGCCTAGCATGCAGGAAGCCCTGGATTCAGTTCCTCAGTACTACATAAACAGAAAAAGCCAGAAGTGGTGCTGTGGCTCAAGTGGTAGAGTGGTAGCCTTGCGCACAGAGAGGCTCAGGGACAGTGCCCAGGTCCTAGTTCAAGATGCAGGACTAGCAAAAAAAAAAAAAAGCTTGTTGCCGGTGGCTTACATCTGTAATTTTAGATACTCAGCAGGCTGAGATCTGAGGATCACAGTTCAAAGCCAGCCCAGGCAGGAAAGTCTGTGAGACTCTTTTTTGTTTTCTTTTTCTTCTGTTTATGTGATGCTGAGGAATCAAACCCAGGGCCTCATGCATTCGAGGCAAGCACTCTACCACTGAGCCACCTTCCCAGCCCTGAGACTCTTTTTTTTTTCTAGAGAGATTTTTTTTTTTTTGGGTCTGGTTGTGGGGCCTGAACTCTGGGCCTGGGTGCTGTCCCTCAGCTCTTCAGCTCAAGGCTAGCGCTCTACCACTTGAGCCACAGCGCCACTTCC
>NW_012267267.1:1909462-1914949 GCF_000151885.1 Dipodomys ordii
GCCCAGGCCCAGAGTTCAAGCCCCACGACCGACCAAAAAAAAAAAAAAAGAAGTAATTGAGTCCTGGCCATGAAGTTTGGAAGAGAAGGAGTTAAAAGGGAAAGAAGAAGAAAAAGAGAGGCTAATAAAAAAAGAGCAAACAAGAAAAGCCAAGTATCCAACAGCTGTTACATTTACTAATCAGAATATAGTCACATTTGTCCATTTTTGTTTTTGTTCTGGTCCTAGGACTTGAATTCAGGACCTGGATATGTCCTTGCACTTTTTTGTGCCAGATTAGCACTCTTACTGCTTGAGCCATAGTTCTGCTTTCAGCTTTTTTATTGATTAATTGGAGATAGGAATATTCTGGGCTTTCCTGCTTGGGCTGGCTTTGAATCACAATCTTCTGATCTCTGTCTCCTGAGCAGCTAGGATTATAGGTATAAGCCACTGGCCTCTTGGCTCTATGTCCCTATTTGGATGTAAAAAAAAAGAAGGAAGAAGTGAAAAATGATGAGAAAGTAAAGAGATTGTGTGTGTGTGTGTGTGTGTGTGTAAGAGCCTGTGTACCCGCATGTGCCTGCACATGTGCATGTGTGCATTCACATCCACATATATTTTCAGTTCAGGTCCTGGGGCTTAAACTCAGGGCCTGGGTGCTGTTCCTGATCTTCCTTTGCTTGAAGCTACTGTTCTACCACTTGAGCCACAGCACCACTTCTGGCTTGTCTGTTCTAATTGTACCTTTTGAAACAGTTGTAAAATGGAGAATAGATTGTTAGAAAAACGATGATTTCAGAACTATGGATGCAGTAAGGGGGGAGTGGTGCTCAGGTGGAAGCCATGGCCATCTGGCAGGACTGGGACAGATTCCATTGTCACTGTAGGGGAGGCTGACTTCAGAACAGATAGAGATGTTAAGTTGATGGTAGGATGAGCCAGTTCTTCCTCGTTGTTCTTTTTCTTGGAAACATTGTTGACTGAGTGAGAATGCGGAAAGGGATGCCAGAGAACTCTGAGAGGGAGGAGGGGAGTGAAGCTGTCCGTATGATTAGGGAGTAGTGCTGAAGGGGCAAGTGAATGTGGCACATCAGGCAGAAAGGTAAACTTGGCAGGTTGTGGGAGATAATGGCCAAGGGGAAAATCAGAGACTGTGAAATCTTTATATGTATTTTGTGCTGTAGACCTAACAAATGCTATTCACCCATTGCCTGAGCAATCTGGTGGTACATAGGATTGTTATAGGTTCCATTTTAGAGCTAGAAGGGACCTATGAAAATGCCTAATCCCGTGGTTCCAGTGAGGGCAGTGTGTGAGGAGTGTTTTATATCAGAATCCTGTGGAGGGTTCTGACATGGGGAGCTATGTCACTCCAGCTAGAGTTAAAGACAACAGAGCCCCAAGAGGTGAGGGAATCTTGGCCTCTGAAAAGAGGCCAAGACACAGCATGAGAGAGTAGGTGGAGACCAAGAGGAGCCAAAGAGTAGCAACAGTTGTGTTCTTGAATCCAAGTCACTTTATTATTATTTTGCGTCCGGTCGTGGGGCCTGAACTCTGGGCCTGGGCGCTGCCCCTCAGCTCTTCAGCTCAAGGCTAGTGCTCTACCACTTGAGCCATAGCGCCACTTCCAGCTTTTTTTCTTCTGCTTATGTGGTGCTGAGGAATCGAACCCAGGGCCTCATGCATGCAAGGCAAGTGCTCTACCACTGAGCCACCTTCCCAGCCCCACTTTTTAAAATTTTTTTTTGGTGGGTCATGGGGCTTGAGCTCAGAGCCTGTCCCTGAGCACTCTACCACTTTGAGCCACACTGCCACTTCTGGTTTTCTGGGTGGTTAATTGGAGATAAGAGTCTCACAAACTTCCTTGTCTGGGCTAGCTTTGAACCACAATCCTTTGATGTCATCCCCGGAGTAGCTGGGTTTACAGGTGTGAGTTACTAATGCCTGGTACAAGTCACTTTATAATGGAAAAAAACATATGCCTGGATAGGCAGACAGTTTCCCTGCTCTTGTGTAACCACATCCTGGGTTAGGGTTCTTAACTCCTAGCTCTACATCAGTGATTTTTCTGATGGACACATATTGCTCTCATTTTTATCAAATGAGATATACTACTATGCTAATTTGATAACACATTGGTCCTTAAAGCTTTTTAATTTTTCAGAATAATATTTCACTCTGGGCTTTATGCCAATTGTTACTAAAGAGTTTGATTCCAGTTTCTCATTTTCATATTTGTTTTTCTCTAATCCCAACTTTAGGGAACAGAAGTCAAAGCAATAACATATTCAGCGATGCAGGTCCATAATGAAGATAAGGCGGAAGTTTTTGTGATCATTGACATTTAAAACACCGAAAAGAAAGAAAGAAAACACTCCTATGAAGAACTGATTTTTTTTCTTTTTGAGAAAATATAATGATTTAATTTCTATAGTATCTTTTTGCTAAATTGAAGTTTACAGAACAGAAATTTTTTTTTTTTTTTTTTGCCGGTCATGGGGCCTGAACTCTGGGCCTGGGCGCTGTCCCTCAGCTCTTCAGCTCACGGCTAGTGCTCTACACTGGAGCCACAGCGCCACTTCCAGCTTTTTCTGTTTATGTGGTGCTGAGGAATCGAACCCAGGGCCTCATGCTTGCAAGACATGCACTCTACCGCTGAGCTACCTTCCCAGCCCTAGAACAGAAATTTTTAACTTTAAGTCTGACTTTCAGAAATAGAAAATCAGGGCAAAGCTTTGGTCTATAGTAATTTCTTCGATTCTTATGGAGATATTAAGGTGCTTCCTTGTTAATTCCCTGCGGTAGCAGGAGGTGCCCCACACCTTTCCAATGGAATGAAACATTTCCAGCCTGGTCCCAGAAAGAATCAGTGACCTGTGTAAGAAATAGTTGCCTGTAATCCCAGCACTCAGGAGGCTAAAGCAGGAGGATGAAGGAATTTAGGACTGGCTTGAGTTAAATAATGAGACCCTATTTCAAAAGAAATTTTAAAAATTGCTAAGGGACTGGGAAGGTGGCTCAGTTGCATGAGGCCCTGGGTTTGATTCCTCAGCACCATGTAAGCAGAAAAAGCCAGAAGTGGTGCTGTGGATCAAATGGTAGAACACTACCCTTGAGCTGAAGAGCTGAGGGACTGTGCCCAGGCTCAGAGTTCAAGCCCCACAACCAACAACGACAAAAATAGCTGAGTCTATGAACTAAATGGTAAAGTGCTTGCTTAGCACTCAAACCCCAGTACCAATGATGATAACAATAATAGTGATTTGAGTAGCTGGGAAGGTGGATCAGTGATAGAGTGCTTGCCTTGCATGCATGAGGCCCTGAGTTTGATTCCTCAGCATCACATAAGCAGAAAAAAAGCCAGAACTGGTGCTGTGGCTCAAGTGGAAGAGTGCTAGCCTTGAGCTGAAGAGCTGAGGGACAGCACCCAGGCCCAGAGTTCAAGCCCCATGACTGGCAAAAAATAAATAAATAATAGTGATTTGAGAAGGTACTTTTTTGTGTGTTCAGTGCTTGAACTCAGGGTCTCATGTTGTCACTTGGTTGTTTTGCTCAAGGCTGGCCCTCTACCACTTGGGCCACATCTCTGGCTTTTTGCTGATTGGTTGGACATAAGAGTCCTTAAACTATGGGCTTTAGATTTCAGCCTCCTAAGTAGCTAGGCTTACAAACATGAGCCTGGCTGAGAAAATCAGATTTTTGCACCTAGAATTTTGTTTTTTTCCAGAATGGTTCAGCTATGTATGATTAAGATATGTAAAATTAAGGAGGTTTTGTTTTAGATTAAGACAGATCATCTATATTCCATGTAGTTTTCTTAGAACTAATTAGACCTTTCTCTAGGAAATGTTCTGTACACCTTACAAAGTGATAATGATGATTTTATGTTTCTTTGTTTATTGTTAGTCCTGGGGCTTGAACTCTGGGAACTATCTCTGATCCCTTTTTTGCTCAAGGCTAGCACTGTATTATTTTGAGCAACAGGGCCTTTTTGGTTTTCTGGTGGTTAATTGGAGATAAGAGTTTCAGGGACTTTCTTACCAGGGCTGGTTTTGAACCAGGATCCTGAGATCTCAGCCTCCTGAGTAGCTAGGATTACTGGCTCATGTTTCTTACAAGAAAAAATTGACATCTTACAGAGGAATCCTCCTTTCTAACAAGATTGTAATCTTTAATAAAACAGAAGGGGGAGTAACCTCAAAATTATTCAGACTTTTTGAAGTATTTGAATTTTTTTCAGTGTTGGAGACTGAAAGTGGGTTTTGTTGTTTTGTTTTGTTTTTTGGTCGGTCATGGGGCTTGAACTCTTGGATGTTGTCCCTGCACTCTTCAGCTCAAGGCTAACTCTCTATCTCTTGTGCCACAGCTCCACTTCCAGTTTTCTAGTGGTTTATTGGAGATCAGAGACTCACGGACTTTTCTGCCACGGCTGGCTTTGAACTGTGATCTTCAGATCTCAGCCTCCTGAGTAGCTAGGATTACAGGCCTGAGCCACCAGTGCCCAGCATTTTTTGTTTTTTGAATTTTGTCGGTCATGGGGCGTGAACTCTGGGCCTGGGTACTATCTCTGAGCTCTTCAGCTCACGGCTAGATCTCTACCACTTGAGCCACAGCACCACTTCTGGCTTTTTTTCTGCTTATGTGGTGCTGAGGAATCAATCCCAGGGCCTCATGCATCCAAGGCAAGCACTCTACCACTGAGCCATCTTCCCAGCCCTGGAAGTAGATTTTTTTTGTTTTGTTTTTTTTAAGAATTACTTGGTTTGGGCTGGGAAGGTGGCTCAGTGGTAGAGTGCTTGCCTTGCATGCCTGAGACCCTGGGTTCGATTCCCCAGCACCACATAAGCAAAAAGAAAAAAGCCAGAAGTGGCACTGTAGCTCAAATGGTAGAGTGCTAGCCTTGAGCTGAAGAGCTGAGGGACAGCACCCAGGCCCAGAGTTCAGGCCCCACAACTGGACCAAAAAAAAAAAAAAAAGACTATATATGTGAAAGTAAACTTTAACTCATTCTAATTAGTATGCTAAGTTTTTCTTCACGTGTTCTAACCTGTCTACATATGTAAAAACTATACTTTCACATATTAGATTAGGAGTCAGTACTGAAGGGTCAGATTTGTTATTACATACTGTATTACAGATTGCTGTGGAAAATAAAAACTCATTTGTCTGTGTGTGTATGTGTGTGTGTGCACGCGTGCACGCACGTGCTACTACTGGTACTTAAACTCAGGGCATGGGTCTTGTACCTTAGCTTTATTCTCTCAAGGCTGAAACTTTACTATTTGAGCCACAGTTCCACTTCTCATTTTTTGGTGGTTAATTGGAGATAAAAGTCATGGACTGGGGCTGGGAAGGTGGCTCAGTGGTAGAGTGCTTGCCTTGCATGCATGAGGCCCTGGGTTCAATTGCTCAGCACCACATAAGCAAAAAGAAAAAAGCTGGAAGTGGCGCTGTGGCTCAAGTGGTAGAGTGCTAGCCTTGAGCTGAAGAGCTGAGGGACAGCGC
>NW_012267267.1:1928519-1940924 GCF_000151885.1 Dipodomys ordii
CTTTTTGCTTATGTGGTGCTGAGCAATTGAACCCAGGGCCTCAGGCATGCAAGGCAAGCACTCTACCACTGAGCCACCTTCCCAGCCCAAGACTCTTATCTTCAATAAACCACCAGAAAACTGGAAGTGGCACAGTGGCTCAAGTAGTACAGCGCTGGCCTTGAACTTAAGAGCTCAGGGACCTCCCACACACAGAGTTCAAGCCCCATGACCAACAAAAAAAAAATGTTGTAAAGACAAGCTGGGGTCTGGGCGCTCACACCTATTATAATCCTAACTACTCAGAAGTCCGAGATCTGAGAATTACAGTTTGAAGCCAGACCTGGCAGGAAAGTCTGTGAGACTCTTATCTCCACTAGAACTACCAATAAAGCCAGAAGTGAAGCTATGACTCAAGTGGTAGAGCACTAGTCTTGCTATTCAAACTCTGGGACTGGCACCAAAAAAAAAAATTATAAAGACAAATTAAGCTCAAATTTATTTCTAATCTAGTGTTTATAGTACTCAGGCCAACTTTCTCCACAGTTTTCTCTTAGCTCTAAGTAAAGTGAGATTTTTGAGTATTATATACTATCCTGAAATATTGTCCACTAAAGATTATTGAACCGGGTACTGCCTGTAATCCTAGCTACTTGGGAGGCTGAGATGTCAGAATCATGGATCAAAGCCAGACTGGGCAGGAGAGTCTCTGCAACTCTTATCTCCAAATAACTACCAAAAACCGGAAGTGGCACCATGTTTCAAAGTGGTAGAGTGCTTGCCTTTAGCAAAAGAGCTCGAGGACAGTGCTCAGATCATGAGTTCAAGTCCATGACCAACAAAAAAATTTGAGACTCTACTATAAACACACTACCATGGGCTTCACCCTCAATTTTAGACCATTGTCAACACTGAGAGTAACAGTGGCTGTTTTACTATAAGTCCTTCACATATGTATCTGCTGGTGAATAAATGATATCTGTTTAGACTTCTGCCTTTAGTTCTTTAGTAGCTGAACCACATTTGTAAGGCTTATTTAAAAATACATAAGGAGAATAAATGCAAAATTTAAAACTCTCAATCATGTTTTAATTTTCTTCTCAAGGTGGGGAGAAGAATTTTCACTGTCCAAGCACCCTCAGGTATGTTTTAAAGTCTGACCATTGGAAACATTTTATATTTCCTTTCCATAAAGACTATATATATGGGCTGGGAAGGTGGCTCAGTGGTAGAGCGCTTGCCTTGCATGCCTGAGGCCCTGGGTTCGATTCCTCAGCACCACTTTTTTCTAAAAGAAAAAAGCCAGAAGTGGTGCTGTGGCTCAAGTGGTAGAGCACTAGCCTTGAGCTGAAGAGCTGAGGAACAGGGCCCAGGCCCAGAGTTCAGGCCCCATGACCAGACCCCCAAAAGAAAAAAAATATCTCAGTGGTGGCTCTTGCCTGTAATCCTAACTATGCAGGAAGCTAAGATCTAAGGATTGCGGTTCAAAGCCAGCCTGGGTAAGAAAGTCCATGAGACTCTAATCTCCAATTAACTACCAGGAAACCAGAGTGGCACTGTGGCTCAAAGTGGTAGAGCACTAGGCTTGAGCAAAAACAGCTCAAGGACTATGCCCAGGCCCTGGGTTCAAGTTATATGACCACCACCAACAAAAAAATATCTCAGTGAAGGCTGTTGATTAACAGGGAGATGGGGCTGGGTACTGGTGGCTCACACCTGTAATCCTAGCTACTCAGGAGGCTGAGATCTGAGGTTCACAGTTCAAAGCCAGCCCGGGCAGGAAAAGCTGTGAAACTCTTTATCTCCAAAAAACCACCAGAAAACCAGAAGTGGCATTGTAGCTTAAGTGGTAGAGGGCTAGCCTTGAGCTGAAGAGCCCAGGGACGGCGCTCAAGCCCAGAATTCGAGCCCCATGACTGACAAAACAAAAAACAGGGAGATGGGAAAGAAAAGATTATTTTGATTAAAATATATGCATGTTTGGAATATCAATGTGAAAGCCCTGGCACCATTAATACACACTAAAAAAAAAGAAACTGAGCTGAGCACCTGTAATCCTAGCTATATAAGAAGCTGAGATCTGGGGGGTGTGGGGGAAAAAAGTCTGAGATCTAAGGATGGTGGTCTGAAGCCAGTCTGGGCAGGAAAATGTCTTGGGTTTCTCTTCTCGGGCTGGCTTCAAACCTTGATCCTTACTTAGATCTGTGTCCTATGTAGCTAGAATTAAAGACATGAGCCACTGGCGCCCAGCTTTTTAAATTGTTTTAGAAGTGGGAAGGAATGTAAGGAAGGTGGGGGCGGTGAGTTCTATTGGGATACATTGTATACCTGTGAGATGTCACAGTGAAATCTTTGTACAACTAATAAAATTTTGTGAAAAGATAAATACCAATATTTCTATGACAACCTGTGCTTGCCTGGCATGCATGAAATCCTGGGTTCGATCCTAGTACTATATAAACAGAAAAGGCCAGAAGTGCTGTAGCTCAAGTGGTAGAGTGCTAGCCTTGAGTTCAGAGAGGCTTAGCAACAGAGCCCAGGCCCTGAGTTCAAGGCCCAGGACCAGCAAAAAAAAAGAAAGAAAAAAATTCATAACTAAAGTCACATCTTACATAATATTTGTTCTATAGAGGACTTACACAAACACAAAGACTAAACAATTAGCTTTAAAACTTGTAGTCATTTTATAAACTAGAATGACAATATTTCAGAATTCAGTTGATACTTAAACTTCAGAAAATCTGGCCATTCTAACTTTTTTGGCTAGTAATAGATCTTGAACTCAGGGCCTCAAGTTCTTGCTTGGCTTTTTGGCTCAAGCAGGTACTCTGTCACTTGAGCTATACCTCCATTTCTGGCTTTTTGGTAGTTAACTGGAGGTAAGTCTCATGTACTTGTTTGTGCAGGCTGACTTCAAACAGGTCCTCAGATCTCAGGTTCATTAGTAGCAGCATGAACCACTAGTACCTGGCCTAACGCCTATTTCCACCATTACTTCATTGGTGGGCTTCACTGTTTTGTGCTTTGCTTTATCTTTTATATAGGATATCTGTCATACTTCATACATAAGAGAAATGTACAAATTATTAAACATTTTACAAATACAAGATACTTCATAAATGATAAATAGTAATAGTGCTATACTCATATAAAATAACAAAAATTTCCCAGTAAAATCTAAAGTTTGGTTCTCTTGCACCTGTTGTCCCTTTCTCAGTTAAATATGTCTTCTTACAATGTACTGCACTTCAGACATTTTTCCATAATGTTAATAGCACTCAATATATTTTAAACACTAATGTCGGGATGGGAAAAGGTGGCTCAGTGATAGAGTGCTTGCCTCACATTCATTAGACCCTAGGTTGATTCCTCAGCACCACATAAGCAGAAAAAGCCAAAAATGGCACTGTGGCTCAAGTGGTAGAGCACTAGCCTTGAGCTGAAGAGCTGAGAGACAGCATCTAGGCCCAGGGATCAGGCCCCATGACTGACCAAAACCCCAAAGACCTAATATGAATGGAAATTTCAATATATCTTAGCATGCCTTGGAAAAATAGTTTTCATTAATTGAGTTCTGAGATTGTAAGTAATTGAAACATCAATTTTTTTTATGCATCAAGCAATAACTTGGCCACATAAGAAGCAGGAACTACTCTGTGCATGTGTGTGTGTGTGCGCGCGTGCGTGTGTGCACGCATGCACATGGCACACCCTCGTTCCTGTGTATGCTGCTGTAAATCCGACCAAGGGCCTCATGCATGCTGGGCAAGTGTTCTACCACTGAGCTACTGCCGCTAAGCCCTATGTGTATTTAAAAAATATTAATTAGCATGTACTTAAAAAAATAATAGTAAAAAAGATTTAAAACATTGGTTCTGAAAGCATCTTAAGACCTGATACTCATAGAACAAACACTATACTAAGATGTCATTTCTTCACTAAGACACCCATAGTTACTTGCTTATAAGCAGAATAACAGGAGGGAATTTAAGAAGTCATTTGACTTTATAGTTTTCAGTGCTGTCCTTCTAACTTACACAGAGAGACCTGGAGAAAAGGATATGGGAGTGAGGTAAGAGTTGTACTTTAACCAGCAGAATCTTGACTTTAGAGCTTGTCCTTCAAATACTGAGCTTCTCTGAAACAATTCATTAAAAAGTTTCTTGTATAAAATCATAATCGTCTTTTAAAGTGCCGATCTGTTGTCATTATTATCATAATCTTTTAAAGTGCTGATATATTCCATGATGCTTCCTGCAGATGCAAGGCAAACTGCAGTGATACTATATTATTATGAACTATCCTGCCTAGTAGACATCCTTCAGAAAAGTAGAGTTACAAAGGACACTCAGAAGCTGATGACCAGCATTTCTGTAAAAACAAACTTTGGTCTAACCAACATCTATTACTTTTCCAATGAAAAAAAAATCATTGACATAAATAAAGCTTACTTAAACAGATTATACCCCAATGTAACATTCACATGTAAAAGCCAAATAATCATTTCTTAGAAATTATCAATAATTTTACTCTAGAACACAACTGGTCCCTAAAATCTTAGCTACATGCTATGATAAATGGAGTCATTACTTAAATTAGTACAAACATTTTTTTATGTTAAGATGATGGCTGCTCAGTTTGTGGTGAAGGTGAGCGCTGGTTTATGGAAACCGTTTACTGCTCATTAGAAGCAATTATTAGAAAGCCTTGTTTGTGAGAAGGCCAGTAGAAGCAACGGTGATTCTGTGTTAGGTGGACTTCCCTAATATTCATGCTGATGCAAGGACTGTGCAGGCAGAAGTTAGTAGCATCAAAACAGAGTGTAGACTAAAGTACACTAAGATACATACATGTAAGCACTATGTAAGTAAAGCTCAAACTGGCCATCTTACTTATTGGTCTAACGACTAAAAATCAGTTTATAATTCTGCCAAATGCTATCCTCACTCTGATAAGACATTGCAAGTGGTACCTGCCTTGCTAAGATACAACTAGTTAATAACAATAAAGGTAGGTCATGTTGAGAACAATGAGTTAAATGTACCAAGCCAGTCTTTTTTTTTTTGCCAGTTCTGGAGCTTAAACTCAGGGCCTGGGCACTTTCTCTAAGCTTCTTTTGCTCAAGGCTAGCACTCTATCACTTGAACCACAGAGCCACTTCTGGCCTTTTCTGTTTATGTGGTACTGAGGAACTGAACCCAGGACTTCATGCAAGTACTCTAGGCAAGCACTCTATCACTAAGCCACATTCCTAGCCCCAGCCAGTCTTAAAACAACTGAAAATTGGCCATCAAGTATATCTTAGAAAAGTCTCAAAATTAAGTATTCTAAAACAAAGTAGTTATTCATCTATTTATGAAAAAATTTTAAAGAAAGTAATCATTGTAGCCCACAAACTGAAAATCATTTATAAGAAAAAATAATGTAGCTGGGCGCTGGTGGCTCACACCTGTAATCCTAGCTACTCAGGAGGCTGAGATCTGAGGATTGAGGTTCAAAGCCAGCCCCAGCAGGAAAGCCCATGGGACTCTTATCTCCAATAAACCACTAGAAAACTGGAAGTGGCGCTGTGGCTCAAATGGTAGAGTGCTGGCCTTGAGCTGAAGAGTGCAGGGACAGCACCCAAGCCCAGAGTTCAAGCTCCATGACCAACCAAAAAATAAAAAAATAAATGGCTGGGCAGTGGTGGCTCATGCCTGTAATCCTAGCTACTCAAGAGGCTGAGATCTGAGGATCACAGTTCAAAGCCAGCCCAGGCAAGAAAGTTCATGAGACTCTGCTCTCGAACCACCAGAAAACTGGAAGTGGTGCTGTGGCTCAAGTGGTAGAATGCTTACCTTGAGCTGAAGAGCTGAGGGACAGCACCCAGACCCAGTTCAAGCCTCATGACTAACAAAAACAAAAATACAAACAAAAAGGTATTATTTTCACCACCCTGTCAGGTATGGTGGTGCATGAGGACCATGAGTTTGAGGTCAGCCTAGACTACATTGTAAGACATGTCAACAGCAGAAGAGACATCTATGGTATGTCATGGCATTAAAAGATGATAGTGTAATATCTGGAGCCTTTACATCTCTAATTAATTACATTAAGCTTCACTGTGGCAATTTGCAGAGATTTTTATGAGTGACATTTGTTTCTTTGGATATTAGATTTTTTTTTCTAGTTTTTTTTTTGTTGGTTGTGGGGGCTGAACTCTGGGCCTGGGCGCTGTCCCTCAGCCTGTCAGCTCAAGGTTAGTGCCCTACCACTTGAGCCACAGCGCCACTTCTGGCTTTTTCTGCATATGTGGTGCTGAGGAATGAAACCCAAGGCTTCATGCATGCGAGGCAAGCACTCTACCACTGAGCCAACTTCCCGGAGCTTTTTTTCTAGTTCTTAGGATTGAACCAAGGGCCTCACATGCTAGGGAAGTGTTTTACCACTGAGCTACATCTCCAGACTTGATATTTTAAGTTGTTTTTTTTTTTTTTGTTTTGGTCCAGTCATGGGGCCTGAACTTGGGGCCTGGGCGCTGTCCCTCAGCTCTTCAGCTCAAGGCTAGCGCTCTACCACTTGAGTCACAGCGCCACTCCCGGCTTTTTTCTTTTAGAAAAAAGTGGTGCTGAGGAATCAAACTCAGGGCCTCAGGCATGCAAGGCAAGCACTCTACCACTGAGCCAACCTTCCCAGCCCCCTGATATTTTAAGTTTTATGTTTAGAACTAAAAATAATACTTCTTAGCCGGGCGCTGGTGGCTCACGCCTGTAATCCTAGCTACTCAGGAGGCTGAGATCTGAGGATCGCGGTTCAAAGCCAGCCCAGGCAGGAGAGACCGTGAGACTCCTATCTCCAATAAACCACCAGAAAACTGGAAGTGGCGCTGTAGCTCAAGTGGTAGAGCGCTTGCCTTGAGCTGAAGAGCTGAGGGACAGTGCCCAGGCCCAGAGTTCAAGCCCATGGCCGACAAAAAAAAAAAAAAAATAATACTTCTTTAATTTAGCTATACTTTGGGAATTTAAGTTCACACAGGGGAGGAGTTTAACTTTGTATCCAAAAGGAAAAGTTTATTTTGAAAAAATATAAACAAGATAATGCCCAAAGCATTTAAAGAGAGAATAATTCTTCAAATGGTTTTATATTTTAAATTTACATATAAATAGTTTTAACATATAAGTTTATCAACAGCATTACTAGTACTATGTGACTAACTCTAAGATACATTTTTGTGGTGGAGGAGGTGGGAGATGGTCCTGGAGCTTGAACTCTGGGTCTGGGCACTGTCCCTGAGGTCCTTTTGCTCAAGGCTAGCACTCTACCAATTGAACCACAGCACTATGCCTGGCATTTTCTGTGATTAATTGGAGACGAGAGTCTCAAACTTTCCTGCCTGGGCTGGCTTCGAAATGCAATCCTCAAATCTCAGCCTCCTGAGTAGCTAGGCTTATAGGCAGTTAAGATACATTTTTTTTTTTTTGGTTGGTCCTGGGACTTGAACTCTGGGCCTGGGTGCTGTCCCTCAGCTCTTCAGCTCAAGGCTAGTGTGCTACCATGTGAGCCACAGTGCCACTTCCAGCTTTTTCTGCTTATGCAGTCCTAAGGAATTGAACCCAGGGCCTCATGCATGCAAGGCAAGCTCTCTACCACTGAGCTACCTTCCCAGCCCTGCAAAGATTATTAAGAACTGGTAAGAACATCCTAGTTGGATTTATTTTTTTTTCTTTAAAGAGTAAGAGAACTATATTGATATATCTTCTGCACAAACCATTTTAAAAAATTATATTTGGTAGCTGGGTGCTAGTGGCTCACACCTGTAATCCTAGCTACTCAGGAGGCTAAGATCAGAGGATTGTAGTTCAAAGCCAGCTTGGGGAGGAAAGTCCATGAGACTCTTATCTCCAATTAACTACCAGAAAACCAGAAGTGGCACTGTGGCTCAAAGTGGTAAAGCACTAGACTTGAGTAGAGGAGCTCAGGGACAGCACCTAAGCCCTAAGATCAAGCCCTAGGACCAGTGTATACCCATACACACTCATACACACACACCAGACACAGAGATATTTTGTAGTCAGGCAGGTGGCAATATCTGTAATCTTAGCACTTGGAAGGTTGAAGCAGGTGAGTTCAAGGACATCCTGGACTATACTATGAGTTCTAGACCTTCCTAAGATACATACTATGACCATGTCTCAAAAACAAAACAAGGACTAGATAGACATGGCAGTTTACATCTATAATGCCAGCTACTCAGTCTTCATTAGCCTGATGGGGCTGGGAATATGGTTTAGTGGTAGAGTGCTTTCCTAGCATGCATGAAGCCCTGGGTTCAATTTCTTAGTACCACATACACAGAAAAAGCCAGAAGTGGTGCTGTGGCTCAAGTGGTAGAGTACTAACCTTGAGCAAAAGAAGCTCAGCGATAGTGCCTAGGACCTGAGTTCAGGACCCAGGACTGGCAAAAAAAAAAAAAAGAAGGAAGGAAGGAAGGAGAGCTAGGAATGTGGTTTAGTGGTAGAGTGCTTACCTAGCAAGCAAGAAGCCCTGGGTTTGATTCTTCAGTATCACATAAACAGAAAAATCCAGAAGTGGCGCTGTGGCTCAAGTGGTAGAGTGCTAGCTTGAGCACAGAAAGGCTCAGGGACAATGCTCGGGCTCTGAGTTCAAGCCCCAGGACTGGCAAAAAAAATAAAAGAAGACTAGCCAGGGCAAAAGTTATTAGCAAGACTCTTGTCTCAAAAACAAGATGGATGCTGGATGCTGGTGGCTGATGTCTGTAACCCTAGCTACTTGGAAGGCTGAGATCTAAGGTTCAAAGCCAGCTGAGGCAGAAAAGTTTATAAAACTCTAACTACCAAAAAGCCACTGTGGAGCTGTGGCTCAGATGGTAGAGCACCATTTATGACAAAACTGAGTAAGCATATGAGGCTCTGTGTTCAAGCCCTGTTACCACCACTAACAAGAACAATAAAAACAAGCTGGGTACGGTGGTAAATGGCTGTGGTCCCAGTTATGTGGGAGAGCTATAATAGGAGGATGGTAGTTTGAGGCCTATACCAGATAAAAAGCTTAGGTCCTATCTGAAAAAATAGAACTGGGGGAATTGCCCAAGTGGAAGAGTGCCTACCTCGTCAATCTAAGGTCTTTGACAAACTCTACTACAAAAACGAAACAAAGAAAAAAAAAAAAACTCAAAGCAAGCTAAAAAGTAATGTCAGCATATATTCTTTGGTCAGTATCTAGGATTTTTGTTTTGTTTTAACTGTATTTTTTTTTTGTCTTTTCTTTTTTGGTACTGGGGATCGAACCCAGGACGTTGCGCTTGCTAGGCAAGCGCTTTGCCACTGAGCTACATCCCAGCCCTGTTTTGTTTTAAAAGAATGACTTTTAGGGGCTAAGAATGTGGCTCAAGTGGCGGAGTGCTTGCCTAGCATGCATGAAGCCCTGGGTTTGATTCCTCAGTACCAATAAACCAAAAAAGCCAGAAGTGGCACTGTAGCTCAAGTGGTAGAGTGCTAGCCTTGAGCACATAAAGACTCAAGGACAGTGCCCAAGCCCTGAGTTCTAAACTCCAGGACTGGACCCAAAAAACAAAAACAGGAATGCCTTTTAAAGACAAAAATTTCAATATGAAGCATATTAGTCTTCTGCCACAATCCTAAACCACTCAGGAGACAGGAATAATGATAGGTCGTTTCAGATCTACAATTAGTAGAAAGACTTATTCGGTCAGGCAGGTGATTATGAGACCCTTAACTATATTTCTACTTGGTTCCTTGTGAAATTTAATATTGTCAAAATGAGAGAGAGAGAGAGAGACTGTGTGTGTGTGTGTGTGTGTGTGTGTGTTTGAAACATCTTAAAACTGTCTTACATAAAGTTTGGTTGTGATAAATTTATTTAAAATATTTTTTTGAAAAAAGTTTGCTAAATAGATTTTCCAACATTAAAAGAGAAAAGGTATCAATAATAACATAAAAGGACAGTTATTCATCCATCATGCCAGCTCAAGCCAGGTCTTTCTTTCCGGTGCAGCAACATGTTTTAAGGAACAAAGTTCAGAATGAATACAATGGCCTGTTCAGAAAGCATGCAAGTTATATCAGAATGTTTCTTTTAAGTCAGTAGGATAAATATGTGAACTAGACTCCAGCCATGGAAAGAGAGAATTATAGGAAGTCAATGCAGATTGCAGACATGCCAGCTCTAGTAGTTCATAATATAGCTACCTAATATTGGGTTTAATTTCCTTTTCTTCTTCCTCTTCACTATCATCAACCTGTTGTATGACCAGATCAGCAGACCCATCCTCTACAATTTCCACATAGGATCTATTCTCCTCTTCATTCAAGTGCCATCGGGAATCCTTATCTCCATCTGATGGGGACATAAGATGTTGCTCAGCTTCCAAGTCAATGGGGAGGCTGTCTATGCCAACTTCAGCAAGACATTCATTACACAGTCTGTAGCGCCTGGTTCCTTCCTGTACCACTTGCCCTGTTAGGTCAGTCACATGGCGTTTGCATTTTCTGCAGATTAGTTTGCATGCCTGGTGAATCTGTGTAGAGATTTAAATAGTGATAATAAATGATTTTTAAAAGCAGGTCAGTTTGATACTTAGGTTATCAATTCATAAATTAAAATGTCCAAAGCCATGCATTCAACTCAAAAATGAATAATGATTAGAAGCAATAACAAGGTTTGGTGGAAAATTGATGTCACAGAAATACTAGATATCAGCTTTCTCAGAATAATAGCTAGAATGCTTTTTTTTTTTTGGTCCAGTTGTGGGGCCTGAACTCTGGGCCTGAGTGCTGTCCCTCAGCCCTTCAGCTCAAGGCTAGCACTCTACCACTTGAGCCACAGCGCCACTTCTGGCTTTTTTTTTTCTTTTTGCTTATATGGTGCTGAGGAATCGAACCCAGGGCCTCAGGCATGCAAGGCAAGCGCTCTACTACTGAGCCAACTTCCCAGCCCCTGCTTTTTTTTTGGGGGGGGTAGATCAAGGGGCTTGAACTCTGGGGCCTGGGTGCTGTCCCTCAGCTCTTCAGCTCAAGGCTAGCACTCTACCACTTGAGGCACAGCACCACTTCTGGTTTTCTGAGTGGTTTATTGGAGATAAGAATCTCATGGACTTTCCTGCCCCGGCTGGCTTTGAACCGCGATCCTCAGATCTCAGCTTCCTGAGTAGCTAGGATCAGGCATGAGCCACTAGCACCTGGCTTTAGAATGCTTTTATTATTAATATTGAATAATTTTGCTAGTACTGGAGCTTGAACTCAGGGCCTAAGCCTTAGTTCTTGCTTGGTTTTTTTGTCCAAGGTTGATGCTCTACCACTTGAGCCACACTTCTACTTCTGGCTTTTTTACTGGTAAATTGGAGATAAGAGTCTCATGGATCTTTCTGCCTGAGCTGGATTTGAACCTCAGTTCTTGGGATCTTAGCCTCCTGAGTACTCAGAATTACAGGCATAAGCCACTAGCGCCCGGCCAAAGATAAAATCATTTTATCCACTCAGTAGTATTTTGCTACCAGAGGTAACAAAGGGATACCTTCTAAGGATAATTATTGCAAACATTTACTAAATACTATCCAAGGAGTATATTTTTTTTAATTTAGGGAGAACAGGAAACAGCCTTGTTTCATGCATTTTTTTGTTATTTAGCTAAAGAAAATATTGTCTTAAACATGAATTTATCACTATTTTGAGTGAAAGGATTACTAACTCCTTAGAAGGAGAATCACATTAGGAACTGTTGAGTCTGTTAGGGTATTGTCATTATTTTTGTCACTTATTAACCATGCAACTTAGAGCAAGTACTATTAAATATAACGCTGCTTTCAAAGTGAAAGTCGAAACATGTAACTAGGGCTGTGAATGTGGCTCAGTGGTAGAGTGCTTCCCTTGTACACATGAAGCCCTGCATTCAATTCCTCAGTACCACATACACTGAAAAAGCTAGAAGTGGCTCTATGGCTCAAGTGATAGAGTGCTAGTCTTGAGCAAAAAGCAACTCAGGGACAGTGCCAAGGCCCTGAGTTCAAGCACCAGGACTGGCAAAAAAATATATATATACATAACTAGTATGACACAGGCCTCACAAATAGGAAAACTGTCCGAAAGGACACTGCTTATAAATAATCAAGTGGTTCTTTTACATTCTTGCCGCTTCCTTATTACTAATACGGACACTGTTCACAGGGTTAAAGTGAGGACCAAAAAAATTAATGTTTTGCTTAAAAAAAGTTGTAGGGGGGGCTGGGAAGGTGGTTCAGTGGTAGAATGCTTGCCTTGCATGCATGAGGCCCTGGGTTCGATTCCTCAGCATCACACAAGCAGAAAAAGCCAGAAGTGGTGCTGTGGCTCAAATGGTAGAGCGCTAGCCTTGAGCTGAAGAGCTCAAGGATAGCGCCCAGGCCCACAGTTCAGGCCCACGACCGACCAA
>NW_012267267.1:1940974-1966468 GCF_000151885.1 Dipodomys ordii
GCTCAAATGGTAGAGCGCTAGCCTTGAGCTGAAGAGCTCAAGGATAGCGCCCAGGCCCACAGTTCAGGCCCACGACCGACCAAAAAAAAAAAAAAAAAATTGTAGGGGCTGGGAAGGTGGCTCAGTGGTAGAGCGCTTGTCTTGCATGCATGAGGCCCTGGGTTCGATTCCTCAGCCTCACATAAGCAGAAAAAGGCAGAAGTAGCACTGTAGCTCAAGTGGTAGAGTGCTAGCCTTGAGCTGAAGAGCTGAGGGACAGTGCCCAGGCCCAGAGTTCAGGTCCCATTACGGACCAAAACAAACAAACAAAAAAGTTGTAGCCTGCCGGTGCCAGTGGCTCACGCCTGTAATCCTAGTTTCTCAGAAGGCTGAGATCTGAGGATCATGGTTCAAAGCCAGCCTGGGCAGTAAAGACCATGAGACTCTTATCTCCAATTAACCACCAGAAAACAGGAAGTGGTACTATGGCTCAAGTGGAAGATCATTCACCTTGAGCTGAAGAACTCAGGGACAGTGCCTAGGCCCAGAGTTCAAGCCCCACAACCAACAACAAAAAAATGTTGTAACAAGTGAATGATTATCTATCATCATTACCATTAGTGATCAGCAGTTCTAATGGCAGCTATTAGAGTAGTAAATTATGAACTCTATCCTAAAATTATGAGTTAATTACATAATGTTAGAACAATGTTTGTGGAATATGCATTTAGATAAAGTTAGAGTAGCATAGAAATAAGTCACCAAATATCGTTTAAAAAAAAAAAAGCCCAGTGCCAGTGGCTCACGCCTGTAATCCTAGCTACTCAGGAGACTGAATCTGAAGATCACTGTGAGAAGCCAGATTGGGCAGAAAAGCCGGCATGAGACTCTTATATCCTAGCTACTCAGGAGGCTGACATTTGAGGATTGTAGTTCAAAGCCAGCCCTGGCAGAAAAGTCCTGGTGAGAGTCTTCATCTCCAATTAACCATTCAAAAACCAAAATGGTGCTATGGCTCAACTGGTACAGCTCTATTCTTGAGCACAAAGAGGCTCCAGGAGAGCACCCAGGCCTTCAGTTCAAGCATGACAACTGCCAAAAAAAAAAACGGGGGAGGGGGTGGGGGATATGCTTGGAAATGTGACTTAGTGGTAGAATGTTTAGCATGCATGAAGCCCTGGGTTTAATTCCTCAGTACCACTTAAACAGAAATAACCAGAAGTGATGCTGTGGCTCAAGTGGTAGAGTGCTAGCCCTTGAATGAAAAAAAGAAGCTCAGGGATAGTGCCCAGGTCCTAGTTCAAGCCCCAAGACTGGCAAAAAAACAAACAAACAAAAAGGGATGGATGTAGTGGTAGGCACCTTTAGTCCTACCCACTGGGAAGGCTAAGGCAGGAGGATTACTTAAACCTTCAAACATAAAATATTGTTGTGTGGCTGGGAATGTGGCTTAGTGATAGACTGCTTGCCCAGCATGTATGAAGTCCTGGGTTCAATTCCTCAGTATCACATAAATAAAGCCAGAAGTGGCACTATGGCTCAAGTGGTAGAGTGCTAGCCTTGAGCAAAAGAAGCTCAGGGATAGTGTCTAGGCCCTAAATTCAAGCCCCAGGACTGCAAAAGAAAAAAAAAAAAAAACACTGTTGTGAATCAAAAAATAAAATAAAAAGTGGTAATTATAAATAAATGTAGGGGCTGGGAAGGTGGCCCAGTGGTAGAGCGCTTGCCTTGCATACATGAGGCCCTGTTGATTCCTCAGCACCACATAAGCAGAAAATGCTGGAAGTGGCAATGTGGTTCAAGTGGTAGAGTGCTAGCCTTGAGCTGAAGAGCTGAGGGACAGTGCCCAGGCCCAGAGTTCAGGCCCCACAACCAACAAAAATAAATAAATACGCAAATAAATAAATAAATAAAAATAAATGTAACTGGGAGCGGAGCACCAGTGGTTCACACCTATAATCCTAGCTACTCAGGAGGCTGACATCTGAGGATCACGGTTCAAAGCCAGCCCAGGCAGGAAAGTCTGTGAAACTCTTATCTCCAATAAACCTCCAAAAAACTGGAGGTGGTGCTGTGGCTCAAGTGGTAGAGCATTTGCCTTGAGCTGAAGAGCTGAGGGACAACGCCCAGGCCCAGAGTTCAAGACCGGCAACGGACAAAAAAAAAAAAAAGTAATTGGACACTGGTGGCTCATGCCTCTGATCCTAGCAACTCAAGAGGCTGGGAGCTGAGGATTGCTGTTCAGGCAGGAAAGTCCATGAGACTCTTATCTCCAATTAACCACCAGGAAACCAGAAGTGGTGCTGTGGCTCAAGTAGTAGAGTGTTAGCCTTGAACTGAAGAGCTCAGAGATAGCCCCCAGGTCCAGAGTTCAAACCCCATGACCTATAAAACAATAAATAGAATTTTTTTTTTTTTGTCGGTCGTGGGACTTGAACTCTGAGCCTAGGCGCTGTCCCTCAGCTCTTCAACTCAAGGCAAGCGCTCTACCACTTGAGCTACAGCGCCACTTCCAGTTTTCTGGTGGTTTATTGGAGATAGGAGTCTCACGGTCCCTCCTGCCCGGGCTGGCTTTGAACCGTGATCCTCAGATCTCAGTCTCCTGAGTAGCTAGGATTACAGGCGTGAGCCACCAGCGCCCGGCTGTAAAACAATAAATAGAATTTTTTAAAAAGTATTTCAAAGTAACGAAATAGCCACAAGTAATGAAAGAAGGATTTACTCTGTTGGTTTCAAGCTAATAGTATAGGAAGAATGAGAAACGATCAGGAAATCATTTCACAACCCCAGGTAAAAGTATTAATTTGGATAAAGATTAGCAACTGGTTCATTTGGGTAGCTGATGGAAAATCACAGTACCATCACCTCAAGACAGAAATCAACATTTTTGGGGGGGAGGGGCAGTACTGGACATTGAAGCCAGGGCCACCTTTTTCACATGTGAGACAGGCACTCTACCACCTGAGCTTTGCCTCCAGCTCTTTTTTTCTTTTTAGTTTTTTAAAAAATTTTTGATCCCTACCTCTGCTAGGATAACAGGAATGTATCACTACACAGAGCTAACCGATTTTAAATCATCAATGACCAATCCAACCCACACGGCATTATGTCTCTACTAATGTGACATAATATGAAATATACAACTTCTATTTTGATGTGTTCTACCCAAAAGTGCTTAACTTGAATTCATTAGGGCTTACATAAAACTAGTTTATAGAAAATGCAGAGGGAGCTGGGTGCCAGTGGCTCACGCCTATATCTCAGGAGGCTGAGATCTGAGGATCGCGGTTCAAAGCCAGCCTGGGCAGGAAAGACATGAGACTCCTATCTGCAATAAACCACCAGAAAACTGGAAGTGACGCTGTAGCTCTGGTGGTAGAGTGCTCAGCACCCAGGCCCAGAGAGAAAGAAAGAAAGAAAGAAAGAAAGTGAAGAGGGAATAAGCAAGAGTTAATGATACCATGTGGAAGCAAACAAATTCAGATGCAAATTTTTTTAAATAATTGATTCAGTATCTTCAATAATATAGTTTCATGGTAAGAAGAACATACGTACATGGGGGAAGTTATGTTTCATTGAAAGCATAGTTTAAGAGGGCTGGAGGTATGACTGAAGAGGTAGAGAGATTTCCTAGCAAGTGCAAAGCTCTGAGTTCAAACCCCAGTACTGCTAAAAAGCCTCCCCAAACCAAAACTGTTGATAAAGGATTAGCAGTGATGTGAAATATATGATCCTGGACCAGACTCTGCCTTGACAGACCAGCTATGAAACATATTTAGTGGTGAAATTTGAAATTCAACTTGGTAGTAGATAATTTTTTTTTTTTATTTTTGTTGGTTGTGGGGCTTGAACTCTGGACCTGGGCGTTTTCCCTGCCCTCTTCAGCTCAAGGCAAGCAGCACTACTTCCTGTTCTCTGAATGGTTTATTGGAGATAAGAGTCTCATGGACTTTCCTGCCTGGGCTGGCTTTGAACTGTGATCCTCAGATCTCAGCCTCCTGAGTAGCTAGGATTATAGGCGTGGGCACCTGCACCCAGCAGATAAAATTTTATTGAGATATGAAAGCACAGATTGTTCCCCTAAGGTAGCAGGTTATAAAACAACATGTATAATATAATATCATCTTGGTTAAAAAGCACATATATATGCAAAGAAGAGATTTTGCAAGAAAATACATAATAGGATTGTTAATAATAGTGACATCTGAATCTTGGGAATATAGTATTTGTATTTTATATTTACTGCTTTTTTTTTTTTTTTTAAGATCAAGGGTTTGGACTCAGGCCCTTGTACATGCTAGGCTGGTACGCTACTGCTGAAAAATGCCTTCACTTCCATTTTCTTATTTTCTATAATATATATTTATTACTTTTGTTCTATTAACATTTTGTAAAAAATGTTTGCAGTCCTAGAGATGAACCTAGTGTCTTGCACATGCCAGGCAGGAGCTCTGTCACTGAGTTGCATCGCTAGCCCTTGTTTTTTTTTTTGTTGTTGTTGTTTGTCATGGAGCTTGAACTCTGGGCCTTGGCACTGTCCTTCAGCTCTTCAACTCAAAGCTAGCACTCCACCACTTGAGCCACAGCACCACTTCCAGCTTTTTCTGTTTATGTGGGGCTAAGAAATTGAACCCAGGGCCTCATGCATGCAAGGCACCTTCCCAGCCCCAAATTATTATTATTATTATTTTGGCCCTTGTTTTTTTTGTGTGTGTGTAAGGTTTTTTTTTTGTTGTTTTTTGTCAGTCCTGAGGCTTGAACTCAGGGCCTGATCACTGTCCCTGAGCTTCTTTTGCTTAAGGCAAGCACTCTACCACTTAAGCCACAGTGCCACTTCTGGCTTTTTCTGTTTATGTGGTACTGAGGAATGAAACCCAGAGCTTCATGCATGCCAAGCAAGCATTCTACCACTAAGCCACCTTCTCAGCACAGCTGATGGATTTTTTGTTTGTTTATTGATTATGGGGCTTGAAATCTGGGCTTGGGGGCTATTCCTGAGCCCTTCAGCTCAAGGCTAGCTCTCTACCACTTGAGCCACAGCACCACTTCCTGTTTTCGGAGTGGTTTATTGGAAATAAGATTCTCACACTTTCCTGCCTGGGCTGGCTTTGAACTGCAATCCTTAGATCTCAGCCTCCTGAGTAGCTAGGATTACAGGTGTGAGCCACTGGTGCTGGGCCATTGGGTTTTTTAAGACAGGGTCTTGCTACAAAGCTCAGACTGTCCTTGAACTGACTATGTAGCCCAGGCTAGGCTGGAATATGAAAATCTTCTGCTTTTTTCTCCCAAGTGCTAGGATTGCAGGTTTGCACTCCTGAAGTTAATAAAAGCAAAGATTCTGCCTTTTTTCTTTTTTCAGTTGATCTGGCACATAGTAGTAGATGCTCTCTATATATTTAAGAACTGAGGAGCATGGTTCAGATCTAGCCTACACATGAAAGTCTGTGAAACTCTTATCTACTCTAAGTACCAAAAAAGCCAGAAATAGAATTGTGACTCCAGTGGTAGAGCACTAACCTTCAGCAAAAAAAGCTCGACAATATCCTATGACCAGCACCAAAAAAAGAAAGAAATTTCCCTCTATAAACTTGATTATCCTAAAGCAGATAGTTGCACATATTTCTCAAGAAGTAAAATGATGGAAAATCATATACATACTGTTCGGAAATGGCTACTTAGATGGTCTAGTCTGCTAAACCTTTTTCCGCAAGCTTGGCATGGGTAGGGCCTCTCTCCTGTATGACAGCGCAGGTGGCGCTTGAGGTCCGCTTTCCGTTTCACCACGTGTGTACAATATGGACACTTGAATCGCATCCTGGGCAGATCATCTGTCATGACAGTGTGAATAAGTCACTGGAGACATTATAATAACAAGTGTATACAAAAAAAATGAAAAGATTAAAAAAGAAAGTATTAAGACTAGATTGTCAACATAATCCTGTGTATATAACTCTTAACTACAGTATCTATATATTTAAAGAGCCTAGATAAATTTAGACTGACATTTTTATCTTTTATTTAACAATGTAGATTTCAAATGCTATTAAGATTTTTTTTTTTTGGCCATGGAGTTTGAACTCTTGGGCCTGAGCACTGACTGTGGCTCAGCTCAAGGCTTGCACTCTACAACTTGAGCCACAGTGCTACTTCCAGTTTTCTGAGTGATTTATTGGAGATAAGAATCTCATGAATTTCACAATAAAAATTTAAAAAAAGAGAAAAAGAATCTCACGTACTTTCCTGCCTGGTCTGGCTTTGAACCTGATCCTCAGATCTCAGCCTCCTGAGTAACTAGGATTACAGGTATGAGCCACTGGCAGGCGCTCGGCTTTGTTTTATTTTTTGTCAGTCATGGGGCTTCAACTCTGGGCTTTGGTACTGTCCCTGAGCTCTTCACTCAAGGCAAGTGCTCTACCACTTGAGCCACAACGCCACTTGCAGTTTTCTGGTCATTAATTGGAGATATGAGTATCATGGACTTTCTTCCCCACGCTGGCTTGGAATTGCTGGCTTAGAATTTCGATCCTCAGATCTCAGCTTCCTGAGTAGCTAGGATTACATGCATGAGCCACTGCTGCCCAGCAAGATTTTTTTTTTCTTTTTTTTGCCACTCCTGGAGCTTGAATTCAGGGCCTGGGTAATGTCCCTGAGCTTCTTTTGCTCAAGGCCAGTGTTCTACCACTTGATCCACATTGCCAATACCAGCTTTTTCTGTGTATGTGGTACTGAGGAATCTAACCCAGGACTTCATGCATTAGCTAGGTAAGCACTCTACCGCTAAGCCACATTCTCAGTCCACTATTCAGATTTTAAATGTCAAAAGGTAATACTGGATTTTAAAACTATAGATACAGCCAGGTGCTGGTGGCTCATGCCTATAGAATCCTAGTTACTCAGGAGGCTGAGATATGAGGATTATGGTTCTAAGCCAGCTGGGCAAGAAAGTCTGTGAGACTTTGTTGTTGATTTTGGGGTTTGAATTCAGGGCCTGTACACTGTCTCTGAGCTTTCTCTCAAGGCTAGTGCTCTACCACTTTGAGCCACTGTGCTACTTCCAATTTCCTGGTAGCTAATTGGAGCTAAGAGTCTCTCAGCCTTTCCTGCTTGGGCTAGCTTCCAACCATGATCCTTAGCTCTCAGCCTCCTGAGTAACTAGTATTATAGGCATGAGCCACCCATACTGGACTTATGGAAGACTCTTATCTCCAATAAACTACTCAGAAAAACTTGGAAGTGGTGCCATGGCTTAATTAGTAGAGGTAAAAGGACTTAATATTCAAGCAGTTTATTGTCACATTTTATCCTCTTGCCTTTACTTTTCATATGCTGGTGAAACTCTTGTGGTAATAGTGAGTCTGTGTGTTTGTTTTTGTTTTTTTAGACAAGGTCTCCCAACAAAGCTCAGGTTGGCCTTCAACTCTCAATCCTCCTACCTCTATTCCCCCAGTAGGGGGATTACAGGTATGTTATACCAAGCCTAGTTTTATTACTATTACTTTTTTTTTTCCAGTCATGGGGCTTGAACTCTGGGCCTAAGTGCTGTCCCTCAGCTCTTCAGCTCAAGGCAAGCACTCTACCACTTGAGCCACAGTGCCACTTCCGGTTTTTGAGAGGTTAATTGGAGATAAGAATCTCACAGGGATTTTTCTGCCTAGGTTAACCTCAAAACAACTGTGATTCTCAGATCTCAGTCTCTTGAGTAGCTAGGATTATGTGTTTGAGCCACCAGTGCCTGGCTAAGAAGTGTACTCTTTACCTGACTTATCTAATTGTAACCTCTCTATACATCACCTTTATAATAACAATAGAAAAAATTTAGAAAAAAAGAAAGGGCACAATCATCCAGATCCATATACACTTCTAAAGGAAAATCACAGTGTCATGTATGATTCATCTTGCAAGAAGTCATTTGACAGGACCCTTCTTTTATTTTTTAGAAGAAATAAGTATGTGTTGCTAAGTTACTACACCCTTGGGGGAAAAAGTTCATATAAAAGCTCATTCTTCACCATATTAACTTTGTTTTGTTTATGTTATGTTTATGTTTTGTTATGTTATGCTGTCCCTGAGCTTCTTTTGCTCAAGGCTAGTACTCTACCACTTGAGCCACAGTGCCACTTCCAGTTTTTTCTGTTTATGTGATACTGAGGAATCCAACCCAAGGCTTCATGCATGCTATGCAACCACTCTACCACTGAGCCACAATCCCAGCCTTATAGGACATTAGTTTAAAATGTTTAATTCATAATAATCTTGGATATACATAATGGCAGTCAAAATAAATACAGCACTGAGGGTTGAAACCCATGATTTTCCAAACCTATGTCTATGTGTTGGATTACATTTAATTAAGTCTTTCTAAATGATTTAGTCTCTATTTTCACTATAGGTTTTTGTTTTGTTGTTGTTGTTTTTACTCAGGGAATACTTATTAATATGTAAACATTATTTCGTTTTGTTCCGTTTTGCAGTGCTGGGGGTCTAACCCAGAGCCTCATGCTAGGCAAGTGCTCTGCTACTAAGCCACATTCTAGCCCTATATATATATATATATATATTTTTTTTTTTTTTTTTTTGTCGGTCATGGGGCTTGAACTCTCGGCTTGAGCACTAACCCTGTGCTCTTCAGCTCAAGGCGAGCGCTCTACCGCTTGAGCCACAGCACCACTTCCCCTATAATAATTTTTTTTAAATATACTAGCGAGGTACTGGTGGCTCACACCTATAATCCTAGCTATTCAGGAGGCTGAGATCTGGGAATCTTGATTTGATGCCAGCGTGGGCAGGAAAGTCTCAGAGACTCTTATCTCCAATGAAACTACTCAGAAAAAGCCAGAATTGGTACTGTGGCTCAATTGATAATGCTAGCCTTGAGCACAAAAATGTTCAGAGACAGCACCCAGACCCTGAGTTCAAGCTTCACAACCAACAACAACAACAAAAAAAATCATTTGGTTCAACTGTTCACAGCACCTACAATTAAGGATATATTGAGATAGGATTGTTTTCCATGGGAATCTTGAACCCCGTTGGGGGCTGTGCTTTAAGTACCTGGAAAACTCCGGGAAGTGACTTCATTTCCTTGGCTATATGGATAGGCAACAGGAGGTGAGTTCACTTCAGCATCAACTTGTGCTTGTTCTTCAGTCTGCGGCGAAACTTGGCTGGAGGAATCAGATATCCGTACTTCTCTTTTACTTGACTTATAATGAGCAACTTCAGAAGGCTGAGATAATCTCAAATGTTTGGTCTTTTTAATGGAATCTTTCCTTTGTTCATACTTGGCCAAAGGTTGTTGAGTATTCCTTTGGGAGACTGAATGGTAATTATATTTACTCCATGGCTTTCCACTTATTATACCTGTTCCTAGGTCTGGGCTGATGTGCGAACGTGGAGAACTGCTTTCTTCTTGCCAGCTGCCACTATAAAAAGAGGAATGATCTATGCCATTTGAATTGGCATCCTTATCTGAGAGACTGAAGTAGCGATCTTTTTCTTTCTCACTAATGTCCAAGGAAGACTTAATAAAAGTCTTACATACACTAATGACATCAGTCATCTGAAGGAAGCTAGCAGCAGACATCACTTCAATGACATTTTGTCCAGTAAGAGAGAGTTTGCCAGAATAGACAAAGTCCAGGATAACTGTGAAAGTGTCAGGAGAGAATGCCTGAAATGTAGCTGTGGTTGGCTGACATGTCTCCTTTGAATTCTGAGAAAGAAGCATTTTAAAGTAGCCGCTACTAGCGAACAACACATTGCGATGCGCTTTGAAGACCTTTCCTTCAACTAGAATACTGCAATCACAAAACACATCTTGCCTGCGCTGCTCATTGAGTTGCTGCAGGAGATGAGACTGGTGAGAGGAGATCTCCATTCTGCAGGGAGACACAGGCAGTTACCACAGGAAAGAACAACCCCCATTTAGGGTGACACAAAGAAAGCCAGAAGCAAGCCTCTTTGTCTTATCAAAACCACTTTCCTGCCAGGCGCTGGTGGCTTTGCCTGTAATCCTAGCTACTCAGGAGGCTGAGATCTTAGGATCACTGTTCAAAGCCAGCCAGGGCAGGAAAGTCTGTGAGACTCTTCTCTCCAATAGAAAACACTAGAAAACCGGAAGGTGCTATGGCTCAAGGGGTAGAGCACTTGCCTTAAGCTGAAGAGCGCAGGGTCAGGGCCCAAGCCCAGAGTTCAAGCCCTACAACAGACCAAAAAAAAAAAAAGTATATATATATATATAACAAAATAACTTTCACATTGGATACTCTTATTTGCTAGATTTTCAGAAATTGTTAATTAAATCAACTCTGTAGATTGAGCCTAGATTCTTAACTCTGTATAGTTTTCAAACTATAGTGACAATTCCAATGGTAAGTGCTGGACTTAAAGTTTGGGTTTTCTCTCTCTCTCTCTCTCTTTTTTTTTTTTTTGCCAATCCTGGGCTTGAACTCTAGTCATGGGCACTGCCCCTCAGCTCCTATTGCTCAAGGCTAGTGCTCTACCACTTAAGCCAAAGAATCATTTCTGTGATTTTTTTTCTGTGATTAACTGGAGATAAGAGTCTCATGGTCGGGGCTGGGAAGGTGGCTCAGTGGTAGAGTGCTTTCCTTGCAGGCATGAGGCCCTGGGTTTGATTCCTCAGCACCACATAAGCAAAAAGAAAAAAAGCCAGAAGTGGCGCTGTGGCTCAAGTGGTAGAGCGCTAGCCATGAGCTGAAGAGCTGAGGGACAGCATCCAGGCCCAGAGTTCAGGCCTCACGACTGGACCCCCCCCAAAAAAAAGAGGAGTCTCATGGTCATTCCTGCCTAGGCGGGCTTCAAACAGTGATCTTCAGATCTCAGATTCCTGAGTAAACTAGGATTATAGGCATGAGCCACTGGTACCCAGCGAGGAAAATTTTGTAAGTAGTAATCCTAGCTACTGAGGAAGCTGAGATCTGAGGATCATGGTTCAAAGTCAAGCCTGGTCAGGAAAATCTGTGAAACTCTTTTTTTTTTTTGGGGTCCGGTCATGGGGCCTGAACTCTGGGCCTGGGTGCTGTCCCTCAGCTCTTTAGCTCAAGGTGAGTGCTCTACCACTTGAGCCACAGCGCCACTTCTGGCTTTTTTCTTTTTGCTTATGTGGTTCTGAGGAATCGAACCCAGGGCCTCAGGCTTGCAAAGCAAGCGCTCTACCACTGAGCCACCTTCCCAGCCCCCTGTGAAACTCTTATGTCCAATAAATTACAAAAAAAGCCAGAAGTGAAGCTATAGCTCAAGTGATAAGAGTGCTAGCAAAAGAAGCTCAGGGACAGCACCCAGATCCTAAGCTCAAGCACCAGGACTGGTAAATGTATGGTAAACTTAGCTTGGTTGGATGGGGAAGGGAAGCAATACCTGAGAAGTAACATGTAAGTTAAGGTCTCAAAAGTAGAGGTGATAGATTGTTAACCTTGAATGAAAAAAAAAAAAAAAAAACACAAGCAAGAACAAGAGGCCCTGAGTTCAAGCCCCAGGACTGGCAAAATAAAATAAGTTAAATAAAACAAAATTAAATAAGCTTGGGGGCTGGGAAGGTGGCTCAGTGGCAGAGCACTTGCCTTGCATGCATGAGGCCCTGGGTTCAATTCCTCAGCACCACATAATCAAAAAGAAAAAATCCGAAAGTGGTACTGTGGCTCAAGTAGTAGAGCGCTAGCCTTGAGTTGAAGAGCTGAGAGACAGCGCCCAGGCCCAGAGTTCAGGCCCCACGACCGGACCCCCCAAAAGAAAATTAAGCTTGGTTCTCAAAAGTGATCAGGGGCTGGGCACTGGTAGCTCACACCTGTAACCTTATCTACTCAGGATGCTGAGGTATGAGGATTGTGGTTCAAGCCTGGGCAGGAAAGTCCATGAGTCTCTGATCTCCAGAAAACCAGAAGTGGAGCTGTGGCTCAAAGTGGTGTAGCACTAGCCTTCAGCAAAAAGAGCTTAGGACAGTGCCCAGGACCTGAGTTCAAGCCCCATGACCAACAAGGAAAAAAAAAGGATCAGGAATTAGCTGTCTTAGAGTGAAGAGAAAGATTCTGGTTGCAGCAAAGTGATGGTCCAGAAAATGTAGACTTCTTGGCAATAATTTCTGGAGATGCTGGCTAAAATGTAACACAAACTTATTAAATGTGTGCCTGAGCTTACAAGAACAGCAAATTCCAAGATGCCAGCAGAGAAGAGGGAGCAGAGCTTTGGCTACAAGCACTCCTGCAAGGGCTAGTCATTATTCATTAGGTTTTTACTAATAATAAACTCAGTTTTATTAGAGGTAGGAAGTTGGACCTCTCCAATGACTACAACTTTAGTTGGACTGGTAAATGTTTTTTGTAATGTCTTGAGTAAAAAAGAAAAAGTCCTTGAGATAAGATATTTAAGTTTGTGTCTTTCCCTACTTAATCCCGCTTGAGGTGCCCCTGGAGCACCATTAAGTTGTTCACAAGGGATGCTCTCAGAACCCAAGCCAGCTCTGAATCAGGTGAACTCAAAATTATGACCCTTCTTATATGAGTGGCCCAATTTTCAATACAGTCCAAACATGATGTTTAATATCTAGTATCTTCTCTAGGATAATTTTATCAGATGAGCAGAAAAGCTCAAAAGCTATGTACATATGACCATATAAGATAATGCTTAAACCGGACACCCGTGGCTAACACTTGTAATCCTAGCTACAGGAGGCTGCGATCTGAGGATCGTAGTTCAAAGCCAGCCCAGGCAGGAAGGTCCACGACACTCTTATCTCCAATTAACCACCAGAAAACTGGAAGTGGCACTGTGGCTCAAGTGGTAGAGCACTTGTCTTGAGCTGAAGAGCACAGGGAGAGTGCCCAAACCCAGAGTTCAAGCCCCACGACTGACAAAAAATAAAAATAATAATAGTGCTAAGTGAAATGAAACCCAAGAAATGGACACAAGAGGTCGTTCTTTGTTGTCATTTTTTAATGTACTATGTGATTTTTTTGTTTCTTTTGTATGTTCTCCCCACTATGTTATATCCCCTGTTGTCACTGTACTTAATTTTGGTATCCTGCATTTGTATATACATTTGTCTAATTTGGGGAGGGGAAGGGGAATAACAAAACCGTGAAAGAAGGACACAGGATGACCCATTGTAACAATGATACCCACAAGACACTACATTGGAAATGAACTTTACAACGTTGGTGGGAGAGTGCAGTGAGGAAGGGGGAGGAGGGAAGGGATAGTGGGAGAATAACAAAGGAGGGTGCAACAATGCTCAGCAAGATATGTACTCATTACCTTACTCATGTACCCCTCTGTATAGCATCTTTACAATAAAATAAAATTTAAAAAAGAAAGAAAGAGGGCTGGGAAGGTGGCTCAGTGGTAGAGTGCTGACCTAGCAAGCATGAAGCCCTAGGTTTGATTCCTTAGTACCACATAAACAGAAAAGGCCAGAAGTGGCGCTATGGCTCAAGTGGTAGAGCACTAGTCTTGAGCAGAGAGAGGCTCAGGGACAGTGCCCAGGCCCTGAGCTCAAGCCCCAGGACTGGCAAAAAATTAAAAAAACTGGGGGAGGCTGGGAAGGGATGTGAAGGGTAAACAAAAGGAGGAGGCTGCAATGCTTGGTAAGAAATGTACTCATTATCCTGCCCATGTAATTGTAACCCCTCTGTACAGTATGTTCACAAATAAAATTAAAAAAAAGAAAAAAAATTAAAAAAACTAAACATAGTCAGGCTCTGGTGCTTTGAGACTATATATAATCTTAGCTACTCAAGAGGCTGAAATCTAGCATTATGGCTCGAAGCCAGCCTGATCAGGAAAGTCTGTGACTCTTATTATATTTTATTTATTGCCAGTCCTGGGCTTGTACTCAGGGCCTGGGCACTGTCCCTCAGCTTCTTTTTGCTCAAGGCTAGCACTTGAGCCACAGGGACATCTTCTGCTTTTTCTGTTTATGTAGGTAAGCACTCTACCACTAAGCTACATTCTTATTTGTAAGACTCTTATCTCCAATTAACCACCAAAAGCTGTGGCCTCAAGTGGTAGACAGTCTTAAGCAAAAAAGCTCAAAGACAGCATCTAGGCCCTGAGTTCAAGCCCCAGTCAGTACTCAAATTCTCTGTCTCTTTCTGTCTCTCTCATACACACACACACACACACACACACACACACAAATGAAAAATGTGCATTAGAGAAGAAAGTAGTCTTTATTTATTTTTATTTTTTGTTCATCCGTGGGGCTTTGAACTCTTTAACTCAAGGCTAGTACTTAAAAAAAAAAAACAATGCCGGGCGCTGGTGGCTCACGCCTGTAATCCTAGCTACTCAGGAGGCTGAGATCTGAGGATCGCGGTTCAAAGCCAGCCCGGGCAGGAGAGACCGTGAGACTCCTATCTCCAATAAACAACCAGAAAACCGGAAGTGGCGCTGTAGCTCAAGTGGTAGAGCACTCGCCTTGAGCTGAAGAGCTGAGGGACATGGCCCAGGCCCAGAGTTCAAGCCCCATGACAGAAAAAAAAAAAAAAACAGAAGTAGGGCTGTGGCTCAAGTGGTAGATTGCTAGCCTTGAGCAAAAGATGCTCAGGAACAGAGCCCAGGACCTGAGTTCAAATCCCAGGACTGGCAAAGAAAAAATTGTAAAATAAAACACTGGGCAGGGTATAGAGATGGGGGAGGGGAGAACTGGGTGTCAGTGGCTCATGCCTGTTATACTCAGGAGGCTAAGATCTGGGAATCATGGTTCTAAGACAGCTCACAGGACTCTTATCTCCAATAAACTACAAAAAAAAAAAAAAAAAGCTAGAAGTGGAGCTGGTGCAAAAGAAACTCAGGGACAGTGTTGGGCCAGGACCCAGGATTGGCAAAAAAAAAAAGATTCTTATGCTACAGAAACAAGTATCATTTTAGCTTTCTATTGTGAGAATAAAGAAGCTGTAATGCCAGGCATTGGTGGAATAGGCCTGTAATCGTAGCTACTTAGAAGTCTGAGATATGAGGATCGAGGTTCAAAGCCAGCCGGGGCAGGAAAGTCTGTGAGACTCTTATCTCCAATTAACCACCAGAAAACCAGAAACAGCACTGTGGCTTACCTGCTAGAGCACTCACCTTGAGCTGAAATGCTCAGGGACAGTGCCCAGGCCCAGAGTTCAAGCCCCACGACTGACAAAAAAAGAAAAAAAAAATGAAGCTTTTTTTTCATAGTTATAAAGAGCTTATTTAAAGAAAAAGTAAAGGCCACTCAGGAGAAAGAGCAGCAGGACCTAGAAACAAGTTTTCTAGAAGCTGATATTTTTATTGAAGAAAGAAATAGGGAGTTAGAGGGAGAAAACCAAGCTACTTGCAGGTGAACAATTCTCTCATTTTCATTGTGATTCTTAGCCTGGTTACTTACACCCAGTGATAAAAATAGAAATGGGAATGGAATCAATGGGCTTCCACAGTTCATTGGTTACAGAAGGCTAGCTATAAGGCCCTTTTTTTGTGGTAATGGGGTTTAAACTCAGTATAAATACTTGGTAGGCAGATGTTCTACCTAAGTCATACCTTCAGCACTCTTTGCTTATTTTTCAGATAAGGTCATACTTTTTGCCTGGACTGGTCTTGGACCATGATACTCCTCCTATTCCTCTTGAATAGCTGGGATTCTAGATATGAACCACAATGTCTAGCTTTTTGTTGAAAGGGAGTCTCAATAACTTTCTTTCCTAAGCTGAACTTAAAACATTCATCCTCTTGTCTAACTTTTAAGATGCTGGTATTACAGGCACAAGCCACCATGCCCAGCCTTAACAACGTCCTTTACACCTAGGTGTCTAAGATATCACTAATAGAAATTGTGAAGTCAAGAGGAAGACTTGTTTTTAGAAGAAAGCAATGGAAGCCGGGTGCCCGTAGCTCTCACCTATAATCCTAGCTACTCAGGAGGCTGAGTTCTGAGGATCACAGTTCAAAGCTAGCCCAGGCAGAAAAGTCCGTGAGACTTTTATCTCCAATAAACCACTCAGAAAACCGGAAGTGGCACTGTGGCTCAAGTGGTATAGTGCTAGCCTTGAGCTAAAGAGCTAAGGGACAGCGCACAAGCCCAGAGTTCAAGCCCCATGACTGACCAAAAAAAAAGAAGAAAAGCAATGGCCCAGGTTTCATGTGGCTTACAGTGAATGGGAAATTGGATAGAGATAGCCATAAGACCATTGGAAATACAGATCTGACATACAATTGAAGATAGCAACTCAGGAGACATAGGCAGATAGCTGTGGCTCAAGTGGTAGAGTGCTATTCTTGAGAAAAAAAGCTCAGGGAGGGGCTGGGAAGGTGGCTCAGTGGTAGAGCGCTTGCCTTGCATGCATGAGGCCCTGGGTTTGATTCCTCAGCACCACATAAACAGAAGAAAAAAAAAGCCAGAAGTGGTGCTGTGGCTCAAGAGGTACAGCGCTAGCCTTGAGCTGAAGAGCTGAGGGACAGCGCCCAGACCCCGAGTTCAGGCCCCACGACCAGAACCAAAAAAGTAATAATAATAATAATTTTTTTTCCTTTTGATAGATTTTTTCCCCCCAATCCTCGGGCTTGAATTTAGGACCTGGACACTGTCCCTGAGCTTCTTTTGCTCAAGGCTAGTACTTTACCATTTGAGCCACAGCACCACTTCTGGCTTTTTCTGTTTATATGGTACTGAAGAATTGAACCCAGGGCTTCATAAATGCTAGGCAAGCACTGTACCACTAAGTACCACATTTTCAGCCCTTTTGGTAGATTTGTAAGAATGAAGCTGGGCAATGATGGCTCACACCTGTAATCCTAAATAAAAAAGTAAATCTATATTTATTTAAATAAGTTGCATGGATGGGGCACTGTAGCTCAAAGTGGTAAAGCACTGGCCTTGAGCAAAAAAAGCTCAAGGACAGTGCCCAGGCCCTGAGTTAAAACACCATGACCAATTAAAAAAAAAAAAAAGCAGCTCTGAGTAATCTCAGACTTGGGCTGGGAAGGTGGCTCAGTGGTAGAGTGCTTGCTTTGCATGCATGAGGCCCTGGGTTCGATTCCTCAGTACCACATAAGCAGAAAAAGCCAGAACTGTGATCTTTAAAACTCAGTCCCTTGAGGAGCTCCACTTCTGGCTTTTTTTTTTGGTGTTTAAAGATAGAGATAAGAGTCTCAGAGTTTCCTTCCTGAGCTGGCTCAAATCACAATCCTCAGATCTCAGCCTCTGTGCAGCTAAGATTACAGGTATGAGCCACCAGCACCTGGCTTCATTTACTTTTAGTAAATCCTTTCTCCGATATATAAAATAAAAAAGTGCAAAAATTTCACTTATTATGTACATATTTAAATGAGTTATGTCAAGAATTAAATTTTTTTCATACTTGGAATAAAGGGAGGGAGCTCAGTGGTAGAATTTATACTTAGCATGCTCAAGCTCTAGCTTCAATTCCACACCCAAAAGAAAAAAAACTCCCACTTTTTTCATACCTGGAAATTTATGAATGCTGCTCTCGAAACCCTGCAAAATCAGCTGGAGTGAAAAAGGTACAATTTCAAGTCAAACACAACCCACACAAGGAGGATTGTCCTGTAGAGAGAGAAAAATAGATGTTTCAGTGCTTTTTTTTAATATAACAGGCATATCTCCTGAAATACATGATAAATATTTATTTAAGCCAGGAGTAGTGATATACAACTGCAATCCCAGCACCTGGGAAGCTGAGGGTTCCAGGCCAGCTTGGGCAAGATAGTAAGATCCTACTTCTACCCTAAACAAAGACCGGACCCAAAAAAAAAAAAAAAGATAATAGAATAAGACCAACCACAAGAGAGAAGAGAGATTTTATTTTGTTATTAGGAAAAATGCAAGTCAAGACTAGATACCATTAGGCTATTTTGGCTTTTTTTTTGGGGGGGGGTAGGGGGTCTGGTCGTGGGGCCTGAACTCTGGGCCTGAGCGCTGTCCCTCAGCTCTTCAGCTCGAGGCAAGCGCTCTACCATTTGAGCCACAGTGCCACTTCCGGCTTTTTTCTTTTTGCTTTTATGGTGCTGAGGAATCGAACCCAGGGCCTCATACATGCAAGACAAGCGCTCTACCACTGAGCCACCTTCCCAGCCCCTTTGGCATTTTTTGAGACAAAGTCACACTATGTAGCCCAGACTTGCCTCAAATTCATTTTTCTGCCTCAGCCTCCCAAGTGCTGGCATTACTCACAAGTACCACCATGCCTAGGCTGAACAATTTTGTTTGTTTTGTTTTGTTTGAGATAATCTTGCTATGTACCCTACGCCAATCAAGAGCTCAAGATCATACTGCCAGGCACCAGTGGCTTACGCCTGTAATCCTAGCTACTCAGGAGGCTGAGATCTGAGGATTTAATTCAAAGCCAGCCTGGGCGGGAAGTCCATGAAACGCTTATCACCAATAAACCTCAGAAAACTGGAAGTGGCACTGTGGCTCAAGTGGTAGAGCACTAGCCTTGAGCTGAAGAGCTGAGGGACAGCGCTCAGGCCCAGAGTTCAAGCCCCATAACCAACAAAAAAAGAAAAAGACGATCATCCTGTCTCAGCCTTTATAGTACTGAGATTACAGGCATGCATCACCACTGTTAATTTTTTTTTTTCGGTCAGTCGTGGGGCTTGAACTCTGGGCTTGGGTGCTGTCCCTGCGCTCTTCAGCTCAAGGCAAGCGCTCTACCGCTTGACCCACAGTGCCATTTCTGGTTTACTAGTGGTTTATTGACATGAGAGTCTCACGGACTTTCCTGCCCGGGCTGGCTTTGAACCCAGATCCTCAGATCTAAGCTTCCCGTGTAGCTAGGATTACAGGCGTGAGCCACCGCACCTGGCAATTTTTTTTTTTTAATGTGAAACAACAAACACTGGAGCTGGGAATGTGGTTTTGTGGTAGAATGCTTGCTTAGCCCTGCGTTCAAATCCTCAATACCACATAACAGAAAAAGCCAGAAGTGTCGCTGAGGCTCAAGTGATAGAGTGCTATCCTTGAGCAAAAGAAGCTCAGAGGGGCTGGGAAGATGGCTCAGTGGTAGAGCGCTTGCCTTGCATGCCTGAGGCCCTGAGTTCGATTCCTCAGAACCACATAAGCAAAAAGAAAAAAGCCAGAAGTGGCGCTGTGGCTCAAGTGGTAGAGCACTCACCTTGAGCTAAAGAGCTGAGGGACAGCACCCAGGCCCAGAGTTCAGGCCCCACGACCGGATCCCAAAAAAAAAAAGCAGCAGCAGCTCAGGACCGTGCCCAGGGCACGTCCATCTCAACCAAGAAAAAGCTAGGCATGGTGAAGCACACCTGTCATTCTAGCTTCAGAGGACATGTAAATAGGAAGATTACTGTCCAGGCTCACTTGGACATAAATATGAGACCCTACTGGGGCATAAATCAAGTGGTAGAATGCATGCACAATAAAGAAAAGGTCCTAAGTCCAAATCCCTGATATATACTACAGGAATGAACCTTTTTAAAACCTCAAGCTAAATAAAGGAAACTTGCTGGTGCCAGTGGCTCATGCCTATAATCTTGGCACGTTTCGAACTTCAACAACAACCTTATTAAGTAAATACTATTGTGAGTCCCACTGTTTAGGTAAAGAAACAGAGGCAAAGACTGCACAAGGAGCAAGGCAATCAAGATTATAGGCAGACTGAGCCCAAAGCCAGCATGGCTAATTCTTACACTCTTTGCTCATCACTAAGGAGATGCAAGCACAGTGACAACCATACTGAATAAATAATTCTTATGTATTGTTGATATGATAATGCAATTTGCATACCTGAAAGACCATATGAAGGAAAGGAACTGGCATGAGGGACAAGGATGTGGAAGACCTATTTAAAGGCTTAAGGCATTTGTTAAAATATGCCCAACAATGAAGGACTAGACATTTGGGAATGTACAAGGTCCTGGGTTTGATCCCTAGCACATACATCCCCAAAAACAGAGGGTAAGAAATTTATTAAGAAGGGCTGGGGTCGGGCTGGGAAGGTGGCTCAGCGGTGGAGCACTTGCCTTGCATGCCTGAGGCCCTGAGTTCGATTCCTCAGCACCACAAAAGAAAAAAGAAAAAAGCCGGAAGTGGCGCTGTGGCTCAAGTGGTAGAGCGCTAGCACCCAAGCCCAGAGTTCAGGTCCCACGACCGGACCCCCCCCCAAAAAAAAGAAGGGCTGGGAAGGTGGCTCAGTGGTAGAGTGCTTGCCTTGCATGCATGAGGCCCTGGGTTTGATTCCTCAGCACCACATAAGCAGAAAAAGAGGGAAGTGGCGCTATGGCTCAAGTGGTAGAGCACTAGCCTTGAGCTGAAGAGCTGAGGGACAGCACCCAGGCCCAGAGTTTAGGCCTCATGATCGGCAAAAAATAATTTCATTAAGACCTTTCAATGGCAGTAAGAGACAGGAAGGAGCAAAAATAAACTTTTTAAAGAACATAGAAATTGTTCTATCCGGGCTGGGAAGATGGCTCAGTGGCAGAGTACTTGCCTTGCATGCATGAGGCCCTGGGTTCAATTCCTTAGCACCACATAAGCAGAAAAGGCTGGAAGTGGTGCTGTGGCTCTCAAGTGGTAGGGCACTAGCTGAAGAACTGAGGGATAGCACCCAGGCCACACGGCCGACACCAAAAAAAAAAGAAAAAGAAATTGCTCTATCCATAGAGGCAGTTGTAACTCAATAACACTGACTCTACAGGACATATAATAATTACAAGTATTTTTTAACTTTTTTATCTTTTTTTTGTAGTATTAGTGGTTAAATTCAGGGCCTTATGTTTGCTAAAAGGCACTCTTACCACTTGAAGAATGGCCCCAGTCCTTTTTGCTTTTAGTTATTTGGGGAACAGGATCTCACATTTTTTACTTGGCCAGCCTAGACTACCCCCGCTAATGCCTACTGTGCTTAAGCACACACTGTAACACATGGGATGGGGAGTGGGGGGGCGGGGGGGCGGGGGGGGGGGGGGTGGATTGTTTGGGCTAGCCTTGAACCACAATACCATCTGATCTCTGACATTTGTACAGCTAGGTTTCTAGCAGTGAGCCACCATGCCCAGCCCAACTGCTAGTATATCAAGGATTTTGTGTTTTGTTTTTGTTTCTTGGTCAGTTGTAGGGATTGAGCCACCAGTGTCCAGGTAAGGGTTAATTTTTATCGAAAATTAAGTCATAAAAATGGGTGATAGCCGGGCGCCGGTGGCTTATGCCTGTAATCCTAGCTACTCAGGAGGCTGAGATCTAAGGATCGTGGTTCAAAGCCAGCCCGAGCAGGAAAGTCCATGAGACTCTTATCTCCAATAAACCACTAGAAAACCAGAAGAGGCATTGTGGCTCAAGCGGTAGAGCGCTCGCCTTGAGCTGAAGAGCGCAGGGACAGCACCAAAGCCCAGAGTTTAAGCCCTACAACCAACAAAAAAACAAAAACAAAAATGGGTGATAGCTGTGCACTGGTGGCTCATGCCTTTAGTCCTACTCAGGAGGCTGAGATCTGAGGATCACAGTTCATAGCCAGCCCGGGCAAGAAAGTCTATGAGACTCTAACCAGAAGTGGAGCTGTGGTTCAAGCAGTAAAGTGCTTGCATTGAGCTAAAGAGCTGAGGAACAGCACCCAGGCCCAGAGTTCAAGTCCCATGACTGACAAAAAATAATAATAATAAAATACAATGGGTGATACTTTTCAGATTTTCTTAAACTAATGCTTTTGAAACATTATATCCATTATATACCCAAAGTCAAATATATTACACCTGTAATCCTAGCTAAGCAGAAGACTGAGATCTGAGGATCACTGTTCAAAGCTCGAGCAGAATAGTCCTGAGACTTATCTCTAATAAACTACTTAGAAAAACCCAGAAGTGGCACTGTGGCTCAAGTGGTATAGTGCTAGCTTTGAGCACAAAAAGGCTCAAGGACAGTGCCTAGGTCCTGAGTTCAAGCCCTAGGGCTGGCAAAAAATCAACAAAAGTCAACTGGAAATTGTATAATATTCCTAATAATATTACAGAATTCAAGATTCCCACTAAGTTCAATGATCTTTAAAAAAAAGTGGTTGGAAAAGACAATTACATATTTCAAGGACTTTAAGTTTGAAAGTCGTTGGAATGGAAAAAAATGACATATTCCTCTAAGTAGACTGAAGGTAACCAGTATAAAATAAATTAAGGTTAGATCTAAAAGACCATCTCTTTTAAGATATAAGGCAACCAGGCACGCTGGTGGCTCATGCCTGTAATCCTAGCTACTAAGGAAGCTGAGATCTGAGGATCGCAACTCAAAGCCAGCCACGGCAGGAAAGTCCGTGAGACCCTTATCTCTAATAAACCACCAGAAAACCAGAAGGGGAGTTGTGGCTCAAATGGTGGAACACTAGCCTTGAACTGAAGAGCTGACAGATGGCACCCAGGCCAGAGTTCAAGCCCCAAACCCCCGCTCCCCACCAAAAAAAAGATGTATAGCATTGAGCTGGGAAAGGTGGCTTAGTGGTAGAGTGCTTGCCTAGCATGCATGAAGCCCTGGGTTCGATTCCTCAGTACCACATGAACAGAAAAGGCCAGACATGGCACTGTGGCTCAAGTGGTAGAGCACTAACCTTGAGCACAAACAGGCACAGGGACAACAGTCAGGCCCTCAGTTCAAGCCCCAGGACTGGCAAAAAAAAAAAAAAAAAAAGATATATGGCATTAACCTAGAACAATATGTCCCATTAGGATTACCAAAATGACTCCTTAGCAAAAGGTGGCTGAGTGCAGCTGGCTTACACTTGTAATCCTAGCTACTCAAGAGACTAATATCTGAGGATCATGATTCAAAGCCAGCTTGGGCAGAGAAATCCAGAGGCTCTTATCTCCCTCCAATTAACCAGTAAAAAGCAAAAAGCAGAGGTGTGGCTCAGGCGGTAGAGCATCAGCCTTGAATGAAAAAAACAAGATCACAAGTTCAAGCCCCAGTTCTGAGGCTTGAACACGTGCATGCACACACCTGCGCACGCGCGCGTGCACACATGAACACACAATCCTTGGATCTGAGTTGGTGGCAGACTCTAGTGGAGAACACCTGACTCATAAAACAAGGCTCTGAGTTCAAAACCCAGAACCACACACAATTCCCTGTACCCTGAATTCAGTTTACTGGAATGGTAAATGTATCCTTCAGCTGGGAAGATTTAGAGTCAAGTACAAAAACATTGAAAAGCTCCAGTTTGAACTTATATATCCCCTCTAAAAGTGAAGTTAAGCCGGGCGCTGGTGGCTCACGCCTGTAATCCTAGCTACTCAGGAGGCTGAGATCTGAGGATCGAAGTTCAAAGCCAGCCACAGGGCAGGAAAGACTGTGAGACTCCTATCTCCAATAAACCACCAGAAAACCGGAAGTGGCGCTGTAGCTCAAGCGGTAGAGCGCTTGCCTTGAGCTGAAGAGCTAAGGGACAGCACCCAGGCCCAGAGTTCAAGCCCCAGAACCAACAACAAAAAAAAAAAAAAGTGAAGTTAAAACAATCATCTAGGAGTGGAGCCTTTCAGAGTTATCAGGCCATAGATCCCTGCCCTCCTGTATGGATTAACACCTTTATAAAAGGATTTGTGGGAATTATTTGGCCCCTTCCAACCCTTCTGCTAGCAAAAACACAGTAGTCACTTCCTGTAGAGAATGGAGCAACAAGGTATCTTCTTGGAAGCACAGAATAGCCTGTGCGACAGGCAACTTCATCTTAGACTTTTCCACCATTCACGACTGTGAGAAATAAATACCTCTTCTTTATAAATTGCCAGCTCTTGCCTAGCAAATGAGAATTCCTGAGTTCAATCCCCATATCACTGAAATAAATTAATGAATTTAAAAATAATGGGCTGGGAAGGTGGCTCAGTAGCAGACTTGCCTTGCATGCATGAGGCCCTGGGTTCGACTCCTCAGCACCACATATGCAGAAAAAAAAAAACGCCGGAAGTGGCGCTGTGGCTCAAGTGGTAGAACGCTAGTCTTGAGGTGAAGAGCTGAGGGACAGTGCCCAGGCCCACGACTGGACCCAAATAAATAAATAAATAAATAAAAATAAGTAAATTACCAACTATTGGGTCTTTGGTTATATACAGCAGAACAAATGGACTAAGAGAACTAAGACAGGAAAGACAGAATTAAGTATCAAATACTTGGGCTGGGACGGTGGCTCAGTGGTAGAGCACTTGCCTTGCATGAATGAGACCCTGGGTTCGATTCCTCAGCACCACAAAGCAGAAAAAGCCTGAAGTGGTGCTGTGGCTCAAGTGGTAGAGTTGCTAGCCTTGAGCTGAAGAGCTGAGGGACAGTGCCCAGGCCTAGAGATCAAGCCCCACAATGGACAAAAATAAATAAATAAATAATCAAATGCTTAGAATCAAAACATATTTGGAAGTCTCACGGAAAAGACTGCATTGGAGGAAGTAAATATTCAGAAGAGCATGTGCAAAGGCCTTCAGGTGGAGCCAGCAAGGTGTTGGGAGAACATCAAGGAGGAGTGGGCAGAGCAAAGGGAGCTGGGTCAGAAGCATTACACCAAGACATGTGACACTCATTCCAGGAAGACTATTTTGAAGCCTGTGTTTTGGGCCTGGTATGTGAGGAGCCTTTGAAGCAAGAAGACACCTTTTAACTTTGAGCAGAGAAGTTAACATAAACTTCTTTAGGAGTATCAAAAACCTGACATCAGCCTGGCTGGCGCTGGTGGATCACACCTATCATCTTAGCTACTCAGAAGGCTGAGATCTGAGGATCGTGGTTGAAGCCATCGGGTGCAGGAAAGTCCCTGAGACTATTATTATCTCCAATCAATCACCAGAAAACTAGAAGTGGCACTGTGGTAGAGTCCTAGCCTTGCGTGAAAAAGCTAAGGGACACCACCCAAGGGACACCACCCGGGCCCCGAGTTCAAGTCCCAGTACAAGCATGCGCGGGCACGTGCACAAGAAAACAAGTGACATAGAGTAACATGTCATTAACTGTCACCGAAAGGGCTAAACCTATTAGAAACTGTGCTCCGTGGAAAAGTAAGACTGAGGTGATAAAGTGAAGGATTTTGGAGCTTTGTGGCTAGTTATCAGGGTTGGGCCTCGGGCCTGGGGTTAAACTCCTGGCTTAGCAGGCACGTGTTCGCTTGGCCCAGCGGAATAAGCACCCACCTGACCAGGTGGCGGGTTTTGTGTGAAGTCAAGTGGAATATTCCATACCGCGGAAAGCACTCCACCTAATGAAGTTCTGCAAATAGAATTATCTCTTCGGAGCACAGGTGACACGGGCGAGCGCCATGCGGAGCCCGCTAGGTGCGGACCCGATTCCAAACACGTCTGCAAGCGCGTGCATCATGGCTCCCGGTCACAGCGCAGGCAAGGGTGAGCGCCTGTGGTCGGGAGAGGCTGCTCGCCGACCCGCAGGCTCCGTCCGGGCGGCGTGGGGCGTCCGGGGCTCAGGGTTTGGCCGCCGCCATCTGGGCTCGGTGCTGAGCCCACGACTGGCGCACCGGGATGCTAAAGCTGAGGATGGAGGACGCCCAGGGGTAACTGGGCTCCCGTCCCGTCCGGCCCCGCCCGCCC
>NW_012267267.1:1967093-1987769 GCF_000151885.1 Dipodomys ordii
GGCCCCGGCGCCCTGGCCGGCCGCGCGCGCTGCCGGAGGGAAGCTCCCCGATTCCCGGCGCCGGGGAGAGACACCCCCACCTCCACCACACACTTCCGAAGCCGAGGCTTGGCGCCCTAAAACAAGTAGCCCCAACGGGAGAGAAACAAAAGGTATTTGCTGACGTGGGCGTTGGGCAGAAACGCCCGAGGGCCGGGGACACAATTAAAGGGGCAACGCACAGATTCCAGGCACCAACCAGCGGCTTCGCCCACTCCTCCGGCCCCAGCCCACGCCCCGCTGCACCCTCCGCAGGCACCCGGGCACCCAGATTCCGCCCCCCTCCCTCCCAGCCCTGGGCTGCGGATCATTTTTTTTTTTTCCTCCTCGTCAATTTAACATTGTACTTAACGTTGGGAAAGGCGCCTCCGGCGGGCAGAAGGGCTGGATTTCTAGGATGTGGAGAAATTGGTTTAGGAGAGAGGGAGGGACTTAGGCGCGCCCACAATTACTGTATAAGTACGTGCGACATTATTGTACAAGCACATGTGACAATTGTACTCAAGTTTAGCGACGTCAAATGTTTCTGAGGTTCCCCCAGGACTTTCCCTCCCTCTCCCCCCATCTGAAGCAGCAGGTCTTTCAGACCAGTCTAACCTTTCTGAAGCTGAGACACAAGGACATGGATCCCCAGTTAATACACAATTCCTTTAACAGGTCTTGGATAGTTAATATACAAGTGGTATAGCAGATCTGTTTTCTAACACAATGTTTTGTTATGCAGCGTTTTCTCCTCTGACGTATTCCATCTCCAATACTTAAGAAGATAAACACCAGGCTTATTGAGTTGTTAAAATCGTAAATTGTTGCAGATCCACTCACTACAGCAACCTAAGTTGTATAAACTAAATTAACTTTCTGTCTCTTTATACTGGAATCCCGTGCTGAGAAATATTGTATCATAGTAAAGCTAGAGAAAAGACTCCAATTTCCAAAGCATACCTTTAATTTTTTATTGGTTTGTCTCCTAAGTCTTAGTCATATTGAAGAGAGTTTATTACTGTGGTTTCATCAATAATTTTGTGTGTGTGTGTGTGTATGTGTACCAGTCCTGGGACTTGAACTCAGGGTCTGGGCACTGTCCTTGAACTTTTTCACTCAAGGCTAGTACTCTTACCACTTTAGCCACAGTGTCACTTCCAGCTCTTTGGTGACTTATTGGAGATAAAGTAATTTTTATTAGCATAACTTAATTGCCCAAAGGAGTTTCATTGTGTACTTCCATAAATTTCTTCAGCTTTTATTTATTTCTTTTGGGGGGGGGCTGGGACTTGAATTTTGGGCCTGGACGCTGTCCCTCAGCTCTTCAGCTCAAGGCTAGCATTCTACCACTTGAGCCACAGCACCACTTCCAGTTTTCTGGTGGTTTATTGGAGATAAGAGTCTCATGGACTTTCCTGCCCAGGTTGGCTTTGAACCGCGATCCTCAGATCTCAGCTTCCTGAGTAGCTAGGATTATAGGCATGGGCCACCAGCAACTAGCCAGCTTGCTTTTTTTTTTTTCTTTTTCTTTTTTTTTTTCTGGTCCTGAGGCTTGTACTCAGGGCCTGGGCTAGCGCTCTCCTATTTGAACCATAGTGCCACTTCTGGTTTTCTGATGGTTGGAGATAACTGTCTCAGGGATATTTCTGTACAGACTGTCTTCAACCATGGTCCTCAGATCTCAGCCTACTAAGTAGCTAGGATTACAGGCATGAGCCACTAGCTCCCAGCTCCAGTGTAATTTTTTTTTTTTCAGTCGTGGCCTTGAACTCTGGTTTGGGGCACTGTCACTGAGAGCTCTTCAGCTCAAAGCTACTGCTTTACTACTTGAGCCACAGTGCCACTTCCAATTTTCTGGTGGTTTATTGGGGGTAAGAATCTTATGAACTTTCCTGCCTGGGCTGGCTTTGAACCATGATCCTCAGATCTCAGCCCCCTAAGTAGCTACAATTACAGGCATAAGCCACTGGCATCTGGCATCCAGCTTAAATTTTTAAGGAAGAAAATTAATTCCAATGTTCACATACTCAGCATCTATTATGGGTCAGGAATACAATAAGCAAAATCTCTACCTGACTCTTGCTTTCATAGTACTTGTACTCTGCTAGCAGAGATAGGTGGTAACCAAATAAATGTATTATTCAAAAACTGGACAACAGGGGCTGGGAAGGTGGCTCAGTGGTAGAGCGCTTGCCTTGCATGCTCGAGTCCCTGGGTTCGATTCCTCAGCACCACATAAGCAAAAAAAGAAAAAAGCCGAAAGTGGTGCTGTGGCTCAAGTGGTAGAGTGCTAGCCTTGAACTGAAGAACTGAAGGACAGCGCCCAGGCCCAGAGTTCAGGCCCCATGACTGGACCCCCCCAAAAAAAAAACTGGACAACAGGCCAAGCACCATTGACTCACACCTGTAATCCTAGCTACTCAGGAGGCTGAGATCTGAGGATCATGGTTCAAAGCCAGCCTGGGCAGGAAAGTTCGTGAGACTCTTATTTCCAATAAACCACTCAGAAAACTGGATGTGGCACTGTGGCTCAAATGGTAAAGCACTAGCCTTGAGCTGAAGAGCTGAGGAACAGTAACCAAACAGTACCCAGACCCAGATTTCAAACCCCACAATCAAAAATAAATAAATAAATTGGAGAACATAGATGGGATAGGAAACTGTCATATAAGAAGGGGCTTGTGGGGCTGGGAAGGTGGCTCAGTGGTAGAGCACTTGCCTTGCATGCATGAGGCACCACATAAGCAGAAAAAAAAAGCCGGAAGTGGCACTGTGGCTCAAGTGGTAGAGTGCTAGCCTTGAGGTGAAGAGCTGAGGGACAGCGCCCAGGCCCAGAGTTCAGGCCCATGAGTGGACCCCCCCCCCAAAAAAAGAAGGGGCTTGTTTGGGGAAGGCTTTTTTTTTTTTTTTTTTGGGGCCCGGTCATGGGGCCTGAACTCTGGGCCTGGGTGCTGTCCCTCAGCTCTTCAGCTCAAGGCTAGCGCTCTACCACTTGAACCACAGCGCCACTTCCGGCTTTTTTCTTTTTGCTTATGTGGTGCTGAGGAATCGAACCCCTTGCCTCATGCATGCAAGGTAAGCGCTCTACCACTGAGCCACCTTCTCAGCCCCTGGGGAAGGCTTTCTTGAGAAAGTTACCTTGATTGGAAATCTGGAGTGGGAATCAACAAGCCTAGGTATGAGCAGTTAGGAACACTGAACCTAGAAGGAACAAATGTATAAAGGTGAGTGTTTGGAAGGACCCTAGTGTAAAAGCCTCACAAGACTTACATGAGAAGGTCTGCTAGGGGATGAGATAGGAAAGGTAAATGGGGTAAAATGAGCATGGCTTTGTGGGCCATGTTAAGAACTCTGGAGCCATTAACATGTTTTTAGCTGGGTGAGGTGTGTGACTGGATAAGGTAAATATGTGGGGAAAATGACTGTGGAATAAATGGGAAGGAGTGAAGGGTAGATGACCATGGTCTGACTATGTATGAGATGAGGCAAGATTGAAGTAGAGTGGGAACAGAGGAGATTGGGAGAAATGAGGGACTCGAGGAGAGGATTGGGGCATGCCTCAAGTAATGAAGAATGCCTAACAAGCCTGTGGTCCTGTATTCAAACTCTACTACTACCAACAGCTCACAGGAGGAGGGCAGAAAAAGAGGAAAAGGGAGAAAGGGGAGGGGAGGGGAGAGGAGAAAAGAGGAGTCCTGGTGATTCAGACCTGTAATCCTAGCTACTCAGGAGGCTGAGAACTAAGGATCCTGGTTCAAACCCAGCCCAAGCAGCAAAGTCCATGAAGCTCTTATCTTCAATTAACCACAAAAAAAGCCAAAAATGGAGCTGTGATTTAAATGGTAGAGCACCAGTCTTGAGCAAGAAGCTAAGGGACAGTGCCCTGGCCTTGAATTCAAGACCCAGTATTCATTCACACAAAACACAAAGTAGAGTTGTATAATTACTTGTCTATGGGGAATGAGGGAAAAAGGAATAAAGACAACTATCCTTTGACTTGGGGAATTGGATGGTAGTTCAATTGCTATTCATTCAAAGAGAGAGAAAAAAAAACTAGAAAAGAGCTAGATTTTCTTTAATTTTGTGAGCTGCATTTGTAAGCATTCAAACAAGCTCAAAGAGAAGACTATCTCCCAGATAGGAAAAATGTTGACTTCACTACTCTCCTCCAGTTGGAGGGCCGGGGAAAAGCACAAATAGGTATAGTGAGGCTTTTTCAGGGTTTGTGTATATGTGTGTGCATAGGTATACACACAGAGGCCTTGAACTCAGGGCCTCGTTCTGGGTTGGCTTTTTTGGGTGGTGTTGGTGGTCCTGGCGCTTGAATTCAAGGCTTGGACACTGTCCCTGAACCTCTTTGTGCTCAAGGCTAGTGCTCTACCACTTAAGCTGGAGGGCCTAGCTTTTTCTGAATAGTTTGTTACAGATGAGTCTTGTGGACTTTTCTGCTTGGGCTGGCTTCAAACCACAGTCCTCAGATCTCAGCCTCTTGAGTAACTAGGATTACATGCATGAGCCACTCATGCCTGGCATGGCTCTTTTGTTTAAGGTTGGTACTCTGCCATTTGAGCCATGGTTCTACTTTTGGTTCTTTTGGTGGTTAATTGGAGGTAAGAATCTCACAGACTTTTCTGCCCTGGTTGGTTTTGAATCATGATCCTCAGATCTCAGCCTCCTGAGTAGCTAGGATTAATATCTGTATGCTACCAGTACCCACTTTAGGTACAGTGATTATAAAGTGACAACAGAGTTTGACATCATTCCCTTCAAGAGGTAGACCCAAATTCCCTTCCACATAAATATGGGCTGGACTTGGCAACTTGCTTAAGAATGGAATAAAATGGAAATGATGGTGTGCACTCTCAGAGCCTTAGGTATGTAAGGTATACCACCCACCTTCCTGCTCATCTGGCTTTAATGTGTTGCTCTGGGAAAAGGCAACTAAATGAGTGGGGATGAGCTGTGGCCCCAGACGGCCTTCAGCCAATCGCAGTTCCTGCTAATAGCTTGACAGAAATGTCATGAGAGACTAAGTTGTCACTGCCCAGCTAAATGTTGAACTTCTGACCATTACAACCTTGAATAGTAGTTCTTTCCTTCCTTCCTTCCTTCCTTCCTTCCTTCCTTCCTTCCTTCCTTTCCTTCCTTCTCTTCCTTTCTAGTTTCCTTCCCTCTCTTACTCCTTCCCCCACTTCTCTTCCTCCCCACATGAAACACTTGCTTGGCAAGTGAGTTACACCCTGAGCCCTGTGCTTGTTTTAATCCATTAAGTTATGCAGTAATAGATAATTTACACAGATGCTGATACCTAGACATATAACAATAATCTAAAAATGTAACTTTGGTACTAGACAGTGGTTAGAAGCCAGAAGAACTTCAAGGTAAAAGTTTGAAGAGCTTTCCAAGTTCCTTGGGCCTTTGAGGAAGCTACAAGTGAGGACTTGTGGCAATGTCTAAATATCTTATTAGATACTGGAGGTAAGGTGAAAAGTAGAAAATGTACCTAATAACTTATAGACAAAGCTAAGGAGGTTTCTCAGCAGGGTATTGAAGGAACTGCAATCTTTCTTCTTGCTGCTTATAGTAAAATGTGAGAACTTGTTCTAAAATGTCAGAGGAGAGAGATGAGTTAAAGAAGTATTAAACAAAAGGAATATGAAACTTGCTGATTGAAAATCCCCAGTCTTTCTGGGTGGCAAATGATGCCAAAATTAAGAAATGACAGGTGCTAGTGGCTCACGCCTGAAATTCTAGCTACTCAGGGGGCTGAAATCTGATAATAGGGGTTCAAAGCCAGCCTGGTCAGGAAAGTCCATGACACTCTTCTCTCCAATTAACCACCAGAAAACCAGAAGTGGCACTGTGGTTCAAAGTGGTAGAGCAAGCCGGGCCCTGGTAACTCACGCCTATAATCCTAGCTACACAGGAGGCTGAAATCTGAGAATCATGGTTCAAAGCCAAGCCCGGGCAGGAAATTTCCTGTGAGACTCTTATCTCCAATTAACCACTAGAAAACTGGAAGTGGCAGTGTGGCTCAAATGGTAGAGTGTTTGCCTTGAGCTGAAGAGCTCAGGGAGAGTGTCCAGGCCTAGAGTTCAATTCCCATGACTGACCAAAAAAAAAAAGTTCAGAAGAACATGCCAGCTTGGGTTGAAGGAATCAGAGCTAGTACCAAATGGAAAGATGTCATCTGACCTAACATTTCTAGTGAGATACACAACTGCAAAGATGGCCTACCTTTCGTGCAAAAGAAAGGATGACTAAGCACAGAACTCAGTTCAGAGGTAGAACCAAAAGCCGGATGGATAATTATCCTGGGCTCTAAGTCCTAACCATAGAGTTTCTATTTAACTGAATTTCAGAATCATAGGGCCCAGTGATTCATTTGTGTAGTGTTTCCTCTATTTTGAACAGGAAGGCTGACAGTGTTTATACTGCCTGTTCCACCATTGCCGTTTGGGTATGAGGCAGTTGTGTCTTTTAATTTGTAAATCTTTAGAACAAGAGGAGCTGACTTCAGGAGCTTAACTTAGGAATTTTACCCTTGGGAGATATTTAGAGAATAGATTGGTTAGAGAGTAGAAGACAGCGGTGTGTGTCCGCACACACAGGACCCACGACTAGGGCTTGAACTCAGAGCTTTGAGCTCTCAATCTCACCTGGCTTTTTTTTTCGGGGGGGGGGAGGTCCGGTCGTGGGGCCTGAACTCTGGGCCTGGGCGCTGTCCCTCAGCTCTTCAGCTCAAGGCAAGCGCTCTACCACTCGAGCCACAGCGCCTCTTCCGGCTTTATTCTTTTTGCTTATGTGGTGCTGAGGAATCGAACCCAGGGCCTCTGGCATGCAAGGCAAGCGCTCTACCACTGAGCCACCTTCCCAGCCCTCAACTTTATTTTTCCAATGTAAAATTTACTTAATTTATGCTGAGTGCTGGTAGCTCGTCATGCCTGTTTGTAATCCTAGCTACTCAGGAGGCCGAGATCTGAGAATTGTGGTTTGAAGCCAGCATAGGCAGCAATGTCCCAGATACTCTTTATCTCCAAATCACCAGAAAGCTGAAAGTGGAGCTGTGGCTCAAGTGGTAGAAGCTCAGCAAAAGCAACTCAGGTACAGCATCCAGGCCCTGAATTCAAGCCCCAGGACCATCAAAAAGAAATTAAATTTATGATTTTAACCATTTTAAGTGTACTATTAATGCGCAACATTAAGTACATTCACAATGTTTGCATAAGCCTCATTGCTATCCCCTTTGAGGTTTTTCATCAACCTATATGATTCAACTCTGCCCACTGTGTCGTACGGTCCTCATTTCCACCTAGACTGTCACTTCCAGCCTCTATGAACTGCCTGCTCTAAGGTACTTCATCAGGCCCTTTACTCTCATTCTGAGTGGCTCCTTTAGATTTAGGTGTTGGTACCATTGCTACTACCTTAGCAAAACCTTGTCTGACCTCACCATAGCAGTACTCCCAATCCAGTAAATATCCCAGTATTCTAATCGAGAGGGAGTGGAGGGGGTTGTACAGACTAGTACAAGTGAGCACAAAAAAATATTCTAAAATTGTCTTTTTTTCCTCCCCCTCTTCTGTCTTTGGGCTAAGGATCAAACTCAAGGCTTTACATATGCTAAGTAGATATTGAGCCCCTGAGCTACACACCCCCAGCCCATATATCCCTAGCATATATGACAGATTGTAGTAAATGTTTGTTGAATGCATAAATGATTAATAGCAGAAAATGAAGTGTGTCTCTTTTCCTCTAGTGAACTTAGTCTAACCAGTCAAAAAGAAGGACCTGCCTACTATTGAAGTACGTGAAGGTATCCTTTCAGTTTGTTCAAGGCAGTGGGAAGAGCCAAGATTCCCTAGCATCCACCCCAAGCATTGAGCTTCCTCTCAAATCTGGGTGTGGACAGATACAGTACATGCTGAATGCAGTAAACAGGCATCAGTGTTCAGTGTCTGAACAACTGCCTCTTCAGGAATTCCATTTTCAAATTTATGTCCCTGCTTCATTCAGCAAATATTGACAGTCACCTCCTTACCAAGGACTCAAGGTCAGATGTCCCTGAGATCTCCAGCCTACAATGGTTTATCAGTTATTTAGTGGTTCTACTGTTCCAGCAGGAAGTTGGACAAGGCAAAGGTTACCTTCTTTTATTTATTTAGTCAGTCTTGGGGGTTGAACTCTGGGCCTGGACACTGTCCCCAAGCTCTTCAGCTCAAGGCAAGCACTCTACCACTTGAGCCACAGCACCACTTCCAGTTTTCTGGTGGTTAATTGGAGATGAGAGTCTCAGACTGGGCTGGGAAGGTGGCTCAGTGGTAGAGTGCTTGCCTTGCATGCATAAGACCCTGGGTTCAATTCCTCAGCACCACATAAGCAGAAAAAGCCAGAAGTGGCACTGTGGTTCAAGTGGTAGAGTGCTAGCCTTGAGCTGAAGAGCTGAGGGACAGCGCCCAGGCCCAGAGCTCAGGCCCCATGACTGGCAAAAAAAAAAAAAGTCTCAGACTTTGCTGCTTAGGCTGGCTTTGAACGATGATCCTCAGCTGCTCAGCTTCCTGAGTAGCAAGGATTACAGGCATGAGCCATTGGGAGCCATTGGTGTCTGGCTTACCTTCTTCTCTTGTACAATATTTGCATTCTGATCTTTCCACTTTTCTCCCTCTTCCCTCCTTCTCTCCCACCTTCCCTCCGTACCTCTTTTTTTTTTTTTTTTAGTTAATCAGTCATGGGACCTGAATTCTGGGCCTGGGCACTGCCCCTCAGCTCTTCAGCTCAAGGCTAGCCCTCTACCACTTAAGCCACAGCACTTCTGGCTTTTTTTATCCTTATGTGGTGCTGAGGAATCGAACCCAGGGCACCTCATGCATGCAAGGCAAGCACTCTACCACTGAGCTATATCCCCAGCCCCTCCTTAGCTCACCTTTTTTTTTTTTTTTTTTTGGGTCATGGGGCTTGAACTCTGGGCCTGGGTGCTATCCTTCAGTTCTTCAGCTCAAGGCTAGTGCTCTACCACTTGAACTACATCGCCACTTCTGATTTTCTGGTGGTTTATTGGAGATAGGAGTCTTACGGTCTTTCCTGCCTGGACTGCTTTGAACTGCAATCCTCAGATCCCAGCCTCCTGAGTAGCCAGGATTACAGGCTTGAGCCACCAGTGCCTGGCTCTTTTTTTTTTTTTTTTTTTGTGGTGGCCTCATACCTTTGATTAACTTTTTGGCCCATGGCTAGCACTCTACCACTTGAGCCACACCTCTACTTTCTGGCTTTTTGGTGGTTCATTAAAGAGTCTCACAGACTTTTCTGCCCAGGCTGGTTTTGAACCATAATCCTCAGACCTCAGCCCCTGAGTAGCTAGGATTATAGGCATGTGCTTCCAGTGCCTGGCCATAATTTTATTCTTTATGGCTGAATAATACTCTATTGGATATAAATACCACATTTCCAGGCTGGGAAGGTGGCTCAGTGGTAGAGCTCTTGTCTTGCATGCATGAGGCCCTGGGTTCGATTCCTCAGCACCAAATAAGCGAAAAGAAAAAAGCCAGAAGTGGTGCTGTGGCTCAAGTGGTAGAGCACTAGCCTTGAGCCGAAGAGCTGAGGGACAGCGCCCAGGCCCAGAGTTCAGGCCCCACGACTGGACCCAAAAAAGAAAAAAAAAAATGCCACATTTCTTTATCTACTCTTCAGTTGATGGACACACTTAAGCCAGTTTCATAGGTCCATAGCTTGGTTATTGTCTACAGTACTGCTATAAATAAGGGTGTGCAGGTGTCCCTATTGTATGCTTCCTTATATTCTTTCAGATAGATGCCCAGGGGTGTAGCTGGATTATGTGGTGTGTCTATTTTTTAGTCTTTTTGAGAAACCTCCATACTGGTTTTCATAGTGCCTGTACTGATTTACATTCCCACTAACAGTACATAAGGATTCCTTTCCCTAAGTCTCAACCAACGTTTGTTTTCTTGATGTATTAGGTCCTATTTTGCCACCTAAGTGACAAGCTTGCAGCACATGTGCCTTTGAGGGACATGCTCAACCACCTCTAAATCACAACAGATGATCTTATTTTAAAGGTGGTATGATACACCATTGTATGTGTGTGTGTGTGTATGTGTGTGTGTGTGTATGTATCAGTGTGTGTAAGCCACTGTTAGTGATCTACTGACATTCCTCAGGCATGAAGCAGCAGCTGATCCTGGAAGTATACTTTCTCTCATCCACCTTCTTCTTGCTTGACTCCTGAGTCAGGTGAAAATATTTTGCTTTGTGACAAAGGACCGGAAACAGTGAAAACTAACAGGTTCAGTCCTTCCCTATATGTTCTAGCCTGCTCTTGATCTGCCCACATAAATCAATCATCTCTCTGCTTGCACTTTTTTAAGATTCTTTTAATTTTACTGTATTGTGCTTTGAAGTCAGCCTCATGCTTGCTCAGCTTGCTTGGCTAGAGCTTTACCCCTTGAGCCATGCTTCCAGCCCTGCTTTTTGCATGCTATTTTGGAGATGAAAGCCTCACACACACTTTGCTGCCTGAGCTAGCTTTGAGATCCTTTAGATTTCAGCCTCCTGAGTAGCTAGGATTACAAGTGTGCTATTGATGCCTGGCTCTACTCCAAATTTTATTCTTTTTGTTTTAGACCTTTTTTTTTTCTGGTTGTAGGGCTTGCACTCAGTGCCTGAATGCTGTTGCTGAGCGCAAGGCAAGCACTCTACCACTGAGCCACCTTCCCAGCCCCCGGCTTTTTTCTTTTTGCTTATGTGGTGCTGAGGAATTGAACCCAGGGCCTCAGGCATGCAAGGCAAGAACCCAGGGCCTCAGGCATGCAAGGCAAGCCTCTACCACTGGGCCTCAGGCATGCAAGGCAAGAGCTCTACCACTGAGCCACCTTCCCAGCCCCTGTTGCTGAGCTCTTTTGCTCAAGGCTAGCACTCTTACACTTGGAGCCACAGCTCCACTTCTAGTTTTCTGGTAGTTAATTGGAGGTAAGAGTTTCACAGGGCTTTTATGCCTGTGCTGGCTTTATGTCTCCATCTTTAGAGCTCAGCACCCTGAATAGCTACGATCGCAGGCTTGAGGCACCAGCACCTGGCAATTTGGGCCTTTTATTTTTATTTATTTATTTTTTTTGGGGGGGTCCAGTTGTGGGGTCTGAACTCTGGGACTGGGCGCTGTCCCTCAGCTCTTCAGCTCATGGCAAGCACTCTACCACTTGAGCCACAGCACCACTTCCAGCTTTTTTCTTTTTTCTTATGTGGTGCTAAGGAATCAAACCCTGGTGGAACCCTGGTGGAGTGCTTGCCTTGCATGCATGAAGCCCTGGGTTCGATTCCTCAGCACCACATAAGAAAAAAGAAAAAAGCCGGAAGTGGCGCTGTGGCTCAAGTGGTAGAGCACTTGCCTTGAGCTGAAGAGTTGAGGGACAGCACCCAGGCCCAGAGTTCAGGCCCCACTACTGGACCCCCCCAAAAAAAAAAAGAGCTCAGGGACAGTGCCCTGGCTCTGAGTTCCAGAGCTAGGACTGGAACCAAATAAAAAATAAACAAACAAACAAACATAAGAAAGAAAAGCAGCATTGGGAACAAGAAAGAAAAGCAGCATTGGGAGCCCTCTGTACAAAGAGATATGGATCAGGAATTTGAGGAAAGGCAGCTTCATGGAACTGGGTCTGAAAGGAGAATACAACTTTAACCCGGTGGAGTGTATGTGAGCCTGTGGTGTGAGGAAGAGATAAGCAAAGGGCAGAAAGCCCAGCATAGGCAATATGAAAGGGAATGGCTTTTCTGGGAGTATTCTAAGAGATAAGGTGAGGAAGGAGGCTACTTTTGAAGATGATCTAAATTATGAATGCAAGCCCAGAACTGGTAGTTCATGCTTATAATCCTAGCTACTAAGGAGGTTGAGATCTGAGAATCATAGTTCAAAGTCAGCCCAAGTAGAAAAGTCGGTGAGAACTACAACTAACCATCCAAAAACCAGAAGTGGTGCTGTGGCTCGAGTTGTGGAGCACTAGCCTTAAGTGAAAAATCTCAGGGACAGTGGCCCTACAACTGAATAAAAACAAAAAAAAATATGAGGGGGCTGGGAAGGTGGCTCAGTGGTAGAGCACTTGCCTTGCATGCATGAGGTTCTGGGTTCGATTTCTCAGCACCACATAAGCAGAAAAAGCTGGAAGTGGTGCAGTGGCTCAAGTGGTAGAGCGCTAGCTTTGAGCTGAAGAGCTGAGGGACAGCGCCCAGGCCCAGAGTTCAGGCCCCACAACCAATCAAAAAAAAAATGAATTCATTGGCTAAAATATGCTTTCCTTGAGTGAATCTTCCCATAACTTTTCATCATGATTGATTGGGGATTGTGCCTAGAGCCTTGTTAGGTAAGTGCTCTACACTTGAGCTACATCCCTAGTCCAAGATTCTTTTTCTTTTGGCCAATACTCTGGGCTTTATCTCTTGATCTCTTGTTGGCTTTTTCCCTCAAGGCTGGCATTCTACCAGTTGAGCCACAGCTTCACTTGTGACTTTTTTTTTTTGTCAGACAGGGGGCTTGAATTCTGAGCTCTTCAGCTTGTGCTCTACCACTTGAGCCACAGCATCGCTTCTGATTTTCAGGTAATTAATTGGAAATAAGAGTTTCACCAACTTTCCTGCCCAGGCTGGCTTTGAACCGTGTTCCTCAGATCTCAGCCTCCTGAGTAGCTAGGATTACAGGCATGAGCCATCCACCCTGGCTTTATTTGCGACTTGTTGGCAGCTAATAGGAGATAAGAGTCTCACAGACTTTTCTTGCCTGACTGGCTTTTGTAAGGTCTGCACAGTGACACCTCCTCCCTCCTGGCTAAGTCTCCGCCCAGTATCTGTTACCTAGGTAACTGGCAGACCTAGATGCAGTCACCTTCCCCTCCTGCTAGGTCACATCCTGGGCCACTTCTGGTCACATGCCTCCCATCTGAACTTAGGAGGGTCCCAGACCCTGAGGTCACACCGGGATCCAGTTTGGCCCCCACCTGGTCACACCTCTTCCGTCCCTGGCCTGGTTAAGTCCTGGCCCAGGGGCAGGTGGCCCCCTTCCTTTTTCAGCCATGTGTCTCCACCATGCTTGGCCGGGGCAGCAGTTTGGTAAATAAACTTCTCCTTCCTGAATAGTACGAGGTGTTCTCTTTATCAGCTACCTAATGAAACCTACCTATATAATATACCTTACAGCTTTGACCCCCCATCCTCAGATCTCAGCCTTCTGAGTAGGTAGGATTATGGGCAAGAGTCGACAACAGCACCTAGCTGAAACAAATCCTTTTCTAACTATTCTCATCTGAGGATCAGGGTTTGAAGCTAGCCTTGGCAGAGTCAAGCTACTCTACTTCCATCCTCTCTACAGGAGGAGTACCAGACTCCCTGTTCCATCCTACATTCTAGATCACAGATGGAAAAACTTTGAACAGTAACTTTACTTATTTTGGTGCCAGTCTTAGGGCTTGAACTAGGGCCTGAGTGCTGTCCTGAGCTTTTATGCTCAAGGCTAATGCTCTACCACTTGAGGCATAGTAACACTTTGGGTTTATTGCTCGTTAATTGAGTGAAGTCTTATAGACTTTTCTGCCCAGGCTGGCTTTGAACTGCAATTCTCAGATCTCAGCCTCCTGAGTAGCAAGGATTACAGGTATGAGCTACCAGTGCCCTGCTGAACAGTAACTTTTTAGTAAACATTTGAGGCTTTGCAGATAAAAGTGTCTCTCTTGGGCTGAGAATGTGGTTTAGTGGTAGAGTGCTTACCTAGCATGCATGAAGCCCTGGGTTCAATTCCTCAGTACCACATAAAAAGTAAGGCTAGAAGTAGTGCTATGGCTCAAGTGGTAGAGTGCTAGACTTGAGCAAAAGAAGCTCAGGGACAGTGCCCAGGCCCTAAGTTCAAACCCCAGGACTGGCAGGAAAAAAAAAAAAAAGGTGTTTCTCCTGGCCACTGAACTTTCTTACTGTAATGCAAAGTCCATCATATGCAATGCAGAAAGCAATGCATATGCCTGTGTTCCAGTATAACTTTATTGACAAAAATCAAGTAGCAGCTGGGCACTGGTAGCTCACACTTGTAATCCTAACTACTCAGGAGGCTGAGATCTGAGGACCATGGTTCAAAGCCAGTCCAGGCAGAAAAGTCCATAATGCTTATTTCCAATTAACTTGCAGAAAACCGGAAGTGGTGCTGTTGCTCAAGTGGTAGAGTACTTGCCTTGAGATGAAGAGCTCAGGGACAGCACCAGGCCAAGAGTTCAAGCCTCATAACCCCCACACACACACAAAAAAAAAAATCAGGCAGCAAGCATGATTTGGCCTAATCCCTTTCCAGCAGTAACATTCCCGTAACATTCCTTTTTCTACTATGAGTTAATGAGTCTTCCAACATATGGAAAAATGCATTTAGTTAGCAGTTCTATATTGTTATGGGGAATCTTTTTTTTAAAAACCTATAAATGTTTTTCTCAAAAGCAGGCAGTGAGCCCAGCTAATCTTAACTAAACTCAGCCTCAACATTTAAAAAATTGTAAAATGATATCAATAACATTGCTGAAACTGAGCCAACTTCTTGACTTCAGAAGAGAAAAATACTCAAAACTGTTGTTTAAGCAGAAATTATTTTTAAATCAAAGCTATACACATATGTTTTAAAGATTTATATAAAAATGGAATGCCAAGAAAACAGAAAATAAATGATAGATTATAGAGTTTTTATATCCACTAATTTCTTCTTCTTCTTCTCTTGGTCCATAGCTCCATTTTTGACTTTTTGGTGGTTAATTGGAGATGAGAATCTTTCAGGAACTTTCCTGCCCAGCTGACTTCAAACCTTAGTCTTCAAATCTCAACTTCCTGAGTAACTGGGATTACAGACATGAGTCACTGGCACCTGACTGGATATATGACTGTTTTTAACTTTTTTTTTTATGGTGGTACTGGGGCTTTGAACTCAGGGCCAATCTGATAGGACTTTTTGTTTTGTTTTGTCAGTCGTCAGACTTGAACTCTGGGCCTGAACTCTGGGCCTGAACTCTGGGCCTGGTGCTGTCCTTATCTCTTCAGCTCAAGGCAAGTGCTCCACCACTTGAGCCACAATGCCACTTCTGGTTTTCTGGTGGCTTATTGGAGATAAGAGTCTCTTACTTTCCTGCCCAGGGTTGGCTTTGAACTGTGATTCTTAGATCTCAGCCTCCTGAGTAGCTAGGATTATAGGTGTGAGCCACCAGTGACTGGCTTGATAGGACATTTTTATGCTGTCATTTTAACTATTTATACAACTCTTATACTTCAGCAAGAAACTCTAGAGTATCAATCATAAGTAGCTAAGCAGGAAGAATAAATTTCTCAAAAGAGAAGAAATGAGTTAGTGTTGGCCATATTTTAATAGAAAACTTCTGGTTGTATTTTATAAGAATTAGGTGGAGTATCTATTATGTAATCACTTTGAATACTGTTTGGGAAAGGATTAACAGAAACTATTCCCCTTCTGCATGAGTTTTTGACCTTTGTTTAACTTTTCTAGCTGTTTCCCTGGCAACCTAAAAGAGCTCTACATCAACTAGGTTGCTAGGCAACATTACATATGGTAGAAATGACCCCTCAATGGGAAACTTCTCCTGGACTGGGAGAAGTATAAACGCCTGATAGAAAGCCAGAGCTTTGGACTTTCTTGAGTAGAGAGGTTATTAGAACAGGCATGTCTTTTACAGAGTCCCTGGAAACTATGTATGAGGCTGTTATAAAAGATACTTCTAGCCAGGCCTCTGTGACTCATCCTAGCTACTCAGGATGCTGAGATCTGAGTATTGTGGTTCAAAGCCAGCCAAGGCAAAAATTCCATGTCAATCATTTCCAGTTAGCTACCAGAAAACTGGAAGTGGCACTGTGGCCCAAAGTGGTAGAGTGCTAGCCTCAAGTGGTAAAAGATACATTTGAACTTGCCCATTTTGGCACAATGAACCTGAGCTCCATACACTACATGGACAACTACAGGGTTTCCTCCATAGGGAAGCAACAGCTGGTTTTGCTCTGCTGCCAAGCAGTGCTTTCCTTTTCTTTTCTTTTTGTTTGGGGGGGTCCGGTTGTGGGGCCTGAACTCTGGGCCTAGGCGCTGTCCCTTAGCTCTTCAGCTCAAGGTTAGCGCTCTACCATTTGAGCCACAGTGCCACTTGCGGCTTTTTCTTTTTTTGCTTATGTGGTGCTGAGGAATTGAACCCAGGGCCTCAGGCATGCAAGGCAAGCGCTCTACCACTGAGCTACCTTCCCAGCCCCAAGCAGTGCTTTTCATTCTAGATTGTAAGAGTAATCTGATGCCAAGGTTATAAGTCTTTGTTTCTAAACATTCAGCTGAGCACAAGTAGCCTCCTTGGAAGGCATGGTAATACTATTTACTTGTTTTCCTGGGAGAAGTACATTCTCCACAGTGGTTGTAGATAAAAGATGTACAAAAGACAGCATATGTTTTCTACTTCCGAAGAAAATCCTGGCTGAGCACTTGTGGCTCCTGCCAGTAATCCTAGCTACTCAGAAGGCTGTGATCTAAGGATCATAGTTCATGGACTGGGAAGGTGGCTCAGTGGTAGAGTGTTTGCTTGCATGTATGAGGCCCTGGGTTCGATTCCTCAATACCACATAAGCAAAAAAAGCTGGAAGTGGCGCTGTGGCTCAAGTGATAGGGCGCTATCCCTGAGCTGAAGAGCTGAGGGACAGTGCCTAGGCCCAGAGTTCAGGCCCCATGACCAACAAAAAAAAAAAAAAAGAAATCTAAGTGACAATGTCAGCCCCTGAATTCTAGCCCCAGTACTTGCATAAAATATATAGAGATTGCCATTAATGCCTTATTTCAGATTCCCAAGCTTGTTACTACTAAATGTCTTCATCAGGTTACATAATCCCCATCCTAACATCAGTGACTTTTAATAAGTTCTGACAAAATCTAAAAAAAGTCAAATAATGAATATAAAAATCTCTCCCCCAGGGACTGGGTAGGTAACTCAGTGGTGGAGTGCTTGCCTTGCATGCATGAGGCCCTGGGTTCGATTCCTCAGCACCACATAAGCAGAAAAAGCCAGAAGTGGGGCTGTGGCTCAAGTGGTAGAGTGCAAGCCTTGAGCTGAAGAGCTGAGGGACAGTGCCCAGGCCCAGAGTTCAGGCCCCACGACCTACAAAAACAAACAAACAAACAAAACTAAAGTGTTGGCACTGGTGGCTCACACCCGTAATCTTAGCTACTTAAGAGGCTGAGATCTGAGGATTGCAGTTTGAAGCCAGCCTAGGCAGAAAAGTCTAAGAGACTATTATCTACAATAACCTACTCAGAAAAAGCTAGAACTAGACACTGATGGCCCACACCTTTAATCCTAGCTATTTAGGAGGCTGAGATCTGAGGATCGCAGTTCAAAGCCAGCCTGGCAGGAAAGTCCATGAGACATCTCCAATAAACTACCAGAAAACCAGAAGTGGTGCTGTGGCTAGAGTATAAGCCTTGAGCTGGAGAGCTGAGGGGCAGCACCCAGGTCCAGAGTTCAAGCCCCATGACTGACAAAAAAGAAAAGAAAAAAAAAAAAAAAGCCCGAAGTGGCACTGTGGCTCAAGTGGTAGTGTGCTAGCCTTGAGCTAAAAGAAGCTCACAGACAGTGCCCAGGCTCTGAGTTCAAGCCCCAGGACCAGCAAAAAGAAAACAAACAACTTCTATTTCCCCCAAAACTTTTCATTTATCTCTACAGAAGCATTAGTTTAAGAGAAATGATTCAAATTTCCAACACAACAATGAAAGGCTTGAGAAACATAGTATATTAGGCAGAAAGAGACTATAAAAGGAGCAAAAATCAATGCAACACTGTCCTCAATAAGCAACTGAATCAAGTGCCCCCTCTTGGGTTAGAAGATCATGTGATCACATAGAAGCACAAGGCAAGGTATGGCAACCAGCCACAGAAAGTACAGCAGCAATATACAAAACAGTATAAGAAAGATTCCTCACCCAGTCCTGCCCCTTCATAGAGGCAAGTATTCTCAATGCATGAGGACACACAAGAAAACCCAGAGCTCCAAAGGGAAGTCTGAGTTCAGTGGACCAATGGTCACTGCAGTCCCTCCACAGCTCTCAGATTAGTGCATGTTACCTTCCTCTACAGAATTGTCCTGACATCAATGAATAAAAGAAAGCCCATCCATCACAGAATCCTGAACCAACAGAACCCTCGATTCCAGGGTTCTGGAATTCCAATGTAACAGGCCTTATTTACAAAGGAGGATATTCTTAGGGGAAGAACACAATGGTGCAATGCCTGTCTGTCTCTGATCATACAAAATAATATTTATCAAAATGAACTACAGGAAATGGAAACAAGAGGGTCTTTTTTCTTTGTTGTTACTTTTGTTTTCTTTTTATCTTGTTGATTTATCTATCTGTGGGAGAGTAAGGGAGAGCACAGAAATGGAAGGACAAAGGGTGAACAAATGCAGCAGTGGGACTCACTACACATTATGTTGAAAAGAACTATATAACTTGTGGCTAGGGATGGAAGGGAAAACCTGGAAGAGAGCGAAGGAAGGAGTAACATTGTCCAAAAAGAAATTACTAGTGTGCACTCAAGTAGCTGAGTTCAAGCCCCACAACTGACAAGAAAGAAATGTACTCAGCCAGGCACCAATGGCTCATGCCTATAATCCTAGCTACTCAGGAGGCTGAGATCTGAGGATCATGGTTCAAAGCCAGCCCGAGCAAGAGACTCTTATCTCCAATTAACCATCAGAGGCCTGGGAAGGTGGCTCAGTGGTAGAGCACTTGCCTTGCATGCCTGAGGCCCTGGGTTCGATTCCTCAGCACCACATAAGAAAAAAGAAAAAAGCCAGAAGTGGCGCTGTGGCTCAAGTGGTAGAGAGCTATCCTTGAGCTGAAAAGCTGAGGGACAGCACCCAGGCCCAGAGTTCAGGCCCCATGACTGGACCCCCCCCCAAAAAAAAAAAACAACAATTAACCATCAGAAAACCAGAAATTGTGCTTTGGCTCAAATGGTAGAGCTATAGCCTTGAGCTGAAGAGCTGAGGGACAGCACCCAGGCCCAGAATTCAAGACTCACAATGGACAAAAAGAAAGGAAAGGGGGAAAGAAAAAGAAAGAAAGAACGGAAAGAAGGAAGGAAGGGAGGAAAGAAAGAAAAGAAAGAAAGAAAAAAAGAAAGAAAAATATTCATTATGTGACTTATGAAATTGTAACCCCTCTGTATATCACCTTTTTTTTTTATTTTGTCAGTCATGGGGCTTGAACTCTGGGCCTAAGCACTGTCTCTCAGCTCTTCAGCTCAAGGCTACCGCTCTACCACTTGAGCTACAGTACCACTTCCAGTTTTTCTGGTGGTTTAATTGGAGATAAGAGTGTCATGGACTTTCCTGCCTGGGCTGGCTTTTAACTGTGATCTTCAGATCTCAGCCTCCTGAGTAGTTAGGATTACAGGTGTGAGCCACCAGCGCTCGGCTATATCACCTTTATAAGAAGAATAAAAATTAGACAAGGGGCTGGGAATGTGGCTTAGTGATAGAGTGCTTACCTAGTATGCATGAAATCCAGAAGCGGTGCTGTGGCTTAAGGGGTAGAGTGCTAGCCTTGAGCAAAAGAAGCTCAGGGACAGTTCCTAGACACTGAATTCAAGCCTAGGGACTCTCCATTTAAAAACAAAAACAAAAAACAGTGCTAAGTGATACAGAAATGATGTGAAATATCTATTTGTTTAGATGGGTTTACACTTTCCCGCCAATCAAAGTTCTGGACTGGCTTAATTTCCAGGTTTCACAGTAACATCTCACAAAAGTGGCTGGAAAAAGCAGGGGAACAGTTTGAGATCTCAGAACAGTTATCTGTGGTGTGGAGAATTGCCAAATACAAAACTAGACAAAGAAAACTACCCAACCCTAGCTTACAGGCTTTCTTCTTGGGAGTTCATATATAATTTAATTCAATTGGGTATTAAATGAGGCTTCCTTATGAGCCTCTCAGCCCATTTCCATGCTGTTTACACATAAATATACCAGTCTTTGGAACTGCAGTCTTAGATTTAAGACAGTACCTTTTATGATCATGTAGCCCTGCCTGCTTTCTATCAATGAAGCTTTCTCTTTAATACCTTGCCAGATAATTAAAATGTGGAATTCATTAGGAGAGGCATGGCAAAGGGTAGATTGATCCCCAAACTTCATGTTTCATGAAGGTGGGTGAGGAAGGAATGCAGACACTGAGACAATGTGAAAACAAGAGTGGAGCTTTCTTGTATTCCTCTCACTCAGTGTGGAGACTAGCAGGTTAGCCTCGAGGCTAAACTCAATTCACCTAGAACTGAGGAGAGGCTGCCAAGTCCTCAGAAACCCAAAGGCACCACACTCAAAAGTTACTGGTCTTAGCCGGGCATTGGTGGCTCACACCTGTAATCCTAGCTTCTTAAGAGGCTGAGATCTGAGGATCACAGTTCAAAGCCAGCCCAGGCAAGAAAGTCCATGAGACTCCTATCTCCAATAAACTACCAGGAGGGCTGGGAAGGTGGCTCAGTGGTAGAGCGCTTGCCTTGCATGTGCATGAGGCCCTGAGTTCGATTCCCCAGCACCACATAAGCAAAAAGGAAAAATGCCGGAAGTGGTGCTGTGGCTCAAGTGGTA
>NW_012267267.1:1988296-1991176 GCF_000151885.1 Dipodomys ordii
GAAGTGGCGCTGTGGCTCAAGTGGTAGAGCGCTAGCCTTGAGCTGAAGAGCTGAGGGACAGCGCCCAGGCCCAGAGTTCAGGCCCCACGACCAGACCCAAAAAAAAAAAAAGAAAAAGAATCTCAGGAACAGTATCAGGCCCTAAGTTCAACCCCCAGGTTTACACACACACACACACACACACACACACACACACACACACACACACACACACACACACACACACACACACACACACACACACAGAGTTACTAGTCTTTTTTTGTGTATGTGTGCTGATACTGGGACTTGAACTCAGGATTTGGGCACTGCCCCTTACCTTCTTGATCCAGGCTGGCACTTTACCACTTGAGCCACTACCACTTCTGGCTTTTTATCTGTTAATTGGAGTCTCATAGACTTTGCTTACCCAGGCTAAATTCCAACTGTGATGCTCAGATATCAACCTCCTGAGTAGCTACAATTATAGGCGTGGTCCACTATAGCCAGCAAAGTTACTACTCTTTATCACAACATCTAACTTCTACTTTGTAGTCTAGTAAACTGAAAGTATAATAACCATGAACCTTTTGGGGTTCCACAACATTGAACAGATAGTGGCTTTCAGCACAGAATAAGCAATAACACATTCTATGTATTTCCCCACCATTCTATATCTTTCCTCACTGATTTCTGGTTATGTAAGTGTCTCTTGATCTGAGAAGTCGGGCAGAATCTGTGGCTTTTCTTCAGACTCCTCTGCAGCCGGGTCATTCTCCTCACCAGATTCCACATAGATGGGCCAGTCATTGTCTGTGTCACTCCTTTCTTGGCTTTCATATGAGGCATCCACCAGACTAAGGTCGATGGGCATCAAATCATCTTCATAGTGAGTGTCTGTAACACAGGTACAGCTATAACACAGCCCAAAACGCCGCAGGCCCTGAGACAGGTGGCTTGTGAAAGTTCTCTTGCAGCCTTTACAGATGATTGGACGGTTGGCTCTGTGTACCTGTAATCACAAGCAGACATACTGTCACTGGCCCGGGATTGAGCCAGGGTCCACAGAGCTCTCTGTGATCTGACATTCTCATTTCCCACCCTCTCTTCCTTTTTGGTGATGTAGTCTCAGATCCTTTCTCCCTCAAGGCCACTGGACTTACATGACATTTTCCCTCCTCCCCAACACAAGCTTCTCCCCCCTCTTCATACCTTTCATGGAAGGCTTCCCTGATGTTCTGTGCCAGCTTAGGTCTCCCAGCTATATAGTTGATATAAGCATCTTCCTTTGTTCTACTTCCAACAAATTATTGGCAAAATTTACTAAGTCTACTGATTTAAAACTTACAGTCATTAAGTCCCAAGGCTGCAGGGGCAGAGACGTCCTCATTGATCCTGGATGCTTGGCATTAAGGGTATTCAGGGAACTGATTAGTATTTTATTTTTTGTTGGTTGTAGGGCTTGAACTCAGGGCCTGGGTGCTGTCCCTGAACTTTTTCACACAACGCTAGTGCTCTATTACTTTGAGCCACAGTGCCACTTCCAGTTTTCTGGTGGTTAACTGGAGATAAGAGTCTCCTGGATTTTCCTGCCCCAACATGGCTTTGAACCACCATCCTCATATCTCAGCCTTCCAAATAGCTAGGGTTATATGTGTGAGTTACTGGCTGGCCATGATTAGTATTTTAAACATTTTTTTGTAGCACTGGGAGTTGAACTATGACCCTGATCTTACTAGGCAGCAGCATATCCCCAGCCTCCCAGCCTTTTTTTGTTTTTTCTGTCAGTCATGGGGCCTGAATACTGGGCCTGGGCACTGTCCCTCAGTTCTTCAGCTCAAGGCTAGCGCTCTACCACTTGAGCCACAGCACCACACCTGGCTTTTTCCGATTATGGGTGCTAAGGTATCAAACCAGGGCCTCATGCATGCAAGGCAAGCACTCTACCACTGAGCCACCTTCCCAGCCCCATCCCAGTCTTTTTTATTCCCCCATTACTTTTTTTTTTTTTCCATTCCTGGGGCTTGAACTCAGGGCCTGGGAACTGTCCTTGAGCTTCTTTTGCTCAAGGCTAGCACTCTGCACTCTTACCATTTAAGCCATAGTGCCACTTCTGGCCTTTTCTGTTTATGTAGTACTGAGGAATCAAACTCAGGGCTTCATGTATGGTAGGCAAGCACTCTACCACGAAGCCACATTCCTAGCCCATTACTTTTTTTTTTTTTTTTTGGTCGTGGGGCTTGAACTCTGGGCCTGGGCGCTGTCCCTGTGCTCTTCAGCTCAAGGCAAGCCTTCTACCACTTGAGCCACAGCACCACTTCCGGTTTTCTGGTAGTGTAGTGGAGATAAGAGTCTCACGGAGTTTCCTGCCCAAGCTGGCTTTGAACCCCAATCCTCCGATCTCAGCCTCCTGAGCAGCTAGGATTATAGGCGTGAGGCACCGGTGCCCCACTCCTCCATTACTTTTGTATCCTGTGTACTCAGTCTTACCCAGACTGCATTCTGCTTATTTACATTTCCCACATAGCTGAGATATATGTTGTATGCATCCAGCTAATGATTGAGATGGGCATTTATGCCCAGGCTGGCCTGGAACTGTGATCTTCCCTGATTTGTATGTTCTAGACCCTTACCAGACATATGCCTTGCAAATATGTTGATTCTATTTTTACATTTCCTCCCTGCCTTCCTTTCTTCCTCTACTCCTCCCTCCCTCTGTTCCTCTACCCATCCCTTCCTTGTAATTCTTAGGATCAAACTCAAGGCTTCAAGCAATCCACCACTGAACTCCACCCCCAAGCTCTATATTCTTCATAGCCTTCTTGGAAGTCCCAACTATTTTTATACTAGCTATTTCAAAGATTGATTACCTGGCTCAGAGACAACCATAAATACAACATC
>NW_012267267.1:1992006-2022999 GCF_000151885.1 Dipodomys ordii
AGGCCCCACGACCGGACCCAAAAAAAAAAAAAAAAAAGCTTCCTGCGTAGCTAGGATTACAGAGGTGCACCACTGACACCGGGCTTAAGTTTTCTGTAGACACCACCAGCCCTGCTAAAGCGCATTAGCAGAAATGTTATGTTCACAGTTCTCAGAAAATGCGCGACAGGAGTCCTTACACTCAGGGCATGACTCCGAAGGTGCTCCTGTCGCGTGAACCTCTTGCCGCAGGTCTCGCAGGGGTACGGCCTCTCGCCGGTGTGTGATCGGATGTGGCGCTTCAGGATGCCTTTCTGCTTGGCCGTGTAAGGGCAGAAAGGACACTTGTGGAGCTTGATGGGGACCACCAGCATGTCACCTGAGGAACCCAATGGACTGGGTTAGCTATACTATAAGCAGCAACAACCCTGCCACCCTCTGGTGAACAGACAGGATTGGGAGTTGGAGGATTCTACCAGGAAGAAGTTCATCAGCAGGATACCCCATGAAATTTTCACTTTGGCTCCCAGAGTCAAGTGCAGTGCTAATGTCCAGCACTAACTGGTAAACTGAATGTGACTCACATTCAGAAATACAGCTCATATTACAATCTCAGAACACATAACTGGGAAAAAAAAAACCTCAAATAATACTCAATGTGTTCATACCTTGAAGCCTTAAGCCCTAATGTGAGTATATTTGGAGATAAGGCCTCTAAAGAGTTAACAGGCAAAAATGAGGTCACAGAGGTGGGGCTAGGGGAGCTCTTTGTCTCTCTCTTCACGTCTCCATCCCTCCCCACCCGTGGCACAGTCAAAGCAAATGGCACCTAAGGGCACTGTGCAAAGGTGGATGTCTGTAAACCAGCAGAGGCCTCAACTGCACCTTGACCTTGTACTCCCAGTTTTTCAGAACCCTAAGGAATATTGCTGTGAGCGCCACCCAGCCAGTCCCACTGTGCCACAGAAGCTGAGCTAATAGTGACCCTCTAAATCGATCTCATTGCCTTTGAAAGTTTGAAAAACTCCTAAGTCAGACTTCTGGACTGGAATGTGGGGATGGACAAAGATGCCCATAGTGATATCTCAAAAGATGGTTTGCTTGCTTGCCTGCCTGCCTACTTTCCTTCCTTCCTTCTTCCTTCCTTTTTTCCATGCCAGAACTGGGGCTTGAATTTAGGGTCTACATGCTGTTCCTTAGCTTTTTAGCTCAAGACTAGTGCTCTACAAGGTGAGCCACAGCTTCTGGTCATTAATTGAAGATCGGAGTCTTATAGAGTTCCCTGCCTAGGCTGGCTTTAAATCTCAATCCTCAGATCTCAACCTCCTCAGTTGCTAAGATTACAAGTTGGAGTCACCACCACCTAGAATCTCAGCATTTCTTTTCTTTTTCTTTTCTTTTTTGTCAGTCATGGGCCTGAACTCTGAGCCTTCAGCTCAAGGCTAGCGCTCTACTACTTGAGCCATAGTGCCACTTCTGGCTTTTTCTGCTTATGTGGTGCTGAGGAATCAAACCCAGAGCTTCATGCATGCACTCAACCACTCAGCCACCTTCCCAGCCCCCAACTCAGCATTTTTTTTTGGTCAGTCATGAGGCCTGAACTCTGGGCCTGGGCGCTGTCCCTCAGCTCTTCAGCTCAAGGCTAGCGCTCTACCACTTGAGCCATAGTACCACTTCTAGATTTTTCTGCTCATGTGGTGCTGAGGAATCGAACCCAGGGCCTCATGCATGCAAGGCAAGCACTTTACCACTGAGCCACCTTCCCAGCCCTAACAGCATTTCTTAACCAATTAAGTGGCCCAGGCTCTGTGGTCTCTATAAACAATGGAGTAACTCATTTCTCTAATATCTTCTCAGGATGTCTAGCTAGGGTACTATTAAAAAAAAAGAATGACAAGCAGAATTTCAAGGGAGAGCCCAACATTGTTTCATATCAGAGTGGAGATCATTCTCTTGGGTTTCTAGTTCTCAACCTGCTAATTAATGCCTGACATTCTGCAAAATCCATGGTGACTTCAACATCTGTTGATCTGCTTTTCCCTAAGAAAAAGCAGCATCTTACAGCTTACTGCTAGAGACATCAGTCAACTATGATCTTCCTCAGATCTCACTACAGAGCTGGAGATTCCTACAAAACAGGAAAGATTATGTTTCCTGGGACAAAAGCTGCAGCTCACACTTCATGCTGCCTACTTCCTGCCACTGTAGAGTCTTCATGTCATTTCCCCACACTGTGGCATTGTACAGCTCCCCTGATAAACTAGAAAAACACATAGCAAAGCCAGGCACCAGTGGCTCACACCTGAAATCCTAGCTACTCAGGAAGCAAAGATTTAAGGATCGAGGTTTGAAACCAGTTAGGACAGAAAAATATATGACACTCCTATCCCCAATTAACCAGTAAAAATCTGGAAGCAGAACTGTGGTTCAAGTGGTAGAGCACCAGCCCAGCCTTGGCTATTTCTTTTGCCAGTCCTGGGTCTTGAACTCAGGGCCTGAGCACTGTCTCTGAGCTTTGTTTGCTCAAGGCTAGCTAGCACTCTGTCACTTCAGCCATAGCGTCACTTCAGCCACAGCGTCACTTCTGGATGTTTTTTGTGTATGTGATACTGAGAAATCAAACCCAGCGCTTCATGCATGCTAGGCAAGCACTTTACATCTTCCTAGCCCCTTGAGTTTTTAGTTTTTTAAAAGCCAAGGAGAGAGCAAGGCCATGTTCAAGCCCTAGTACTGACATATACAAAAATAAATTCCAAATATAATAAAATAAAAATAATGTATATAAGTATATCACTTTAAGATTCAGGAGACTTGAGTATCTGCAGACTTTATTATGAGAGGGCAGTCCTGAAACCAGCTCCTCAAGCAGCAGCTGTGGAATGAGGTTGTAGAGGTAAAACACAAAAGACCCGTGTAGAAACAATGCTTTGTATACATGAGAGGCTCAGTTAATACCTACTGGAGGTGGTGGTGGTGATGATGATGGTGGTGATGATGACCATGACAATCCCAATGATGCGGGAGCAGAAGGCATACCAGGTGCGCTCTACATGCCTTCAGGGGTGATGAACGGGAAGGGAGCTCACCTGCGTCCTCCTCTCCATACCAGTCATTCTGAACGTCGATCACAGAACTCATGGCTATTCTTGCACTCACTGGCCTTCCCTCCAAGCCCCGAGACAAGTGATGTTCCGCGAGTTCTTTGCTCTGGGCAGCCCCACTGCGCAGGAGGGCTTCCAGGAGTTGCTTCATGTGGTAGTTGGTGTATGCCAAACCCATCGCCGGGCTGCTGGGCAGGCCCTCCTCCACGTGGGCCAGGCTCGGCGGGGCCATGAACTGCAGCTGCTGTTCACTCATCTCCACCTCCGCTCTGGCTCCATTAAGTTCCCCTTTGGGCTTTACTCTTCGGGGCAGAGAAGACAGGTAGTCACTGTCAGCCAAGCCACCACCCTTGCTGTCTTTCACCACCAGCTCCGAGGAGTGACAATCCCCGTAGCCGTCGCGAGGGGGCGATCTCGAGTGGTCCATGAGCCCTTCTTCCAAGGCTGGAGGGCAGCTCTTAGTACTACAGAAGGTCCCTTCCCTGCCTGAACTGGGTCTCCCATTGCTGTCCTGATGAGCTGCGGCTGCAGCCACGGCTGCCATGGCTGCAGCCACCGCAGCCTCCTTCTCCATCTTCTTGCAAATGTCCAGCGACGACCTGATGTAGGACTTGCAGAAGTTCACCACATCGTTCATCTGCAGGTAGCTGGCAGCCGACATAACTTCAATCACGTTCTCCCCACACAAATCCAACTTCCCAGAATAGAGGAAATCTAAAATGACAGCGAAGGCATCCGAGGTGACGATGTCCAAAGAGGCCGTGCTGTGCTGTCCGCTGTCCTGGATGTAGTGAATGAGCAGGGCGCGGAAGTAGCCGCTGTTTGCAAACAAGATGTTCCTGTGCGCCTTGAAGATGCGCCCTTCCACGATGATGCTGCAGTCGCAGAAAAAGTCCCTCTTCCGCTGTTCATTCAGCTCCCCCAGGAGCTTGGCACAGTACGACTGCACCTCCATCTCTCCAACCTCTGCTCTGCTCTCCAGGGGCTTGTATCCCTGCCAAGATTTTTTATTTGAGCGAATTCACAGATCCCAGCCTTAAAATTACGAGGTCCTTTCTAGCCCAGCCCCAATAGCTCACGACTATAATCTTTGCAACTCAGGAGGCTGAGATCTGAGGATCACAGTTCAAAGCCAGCCCTGGAAGGAAAGTCCCAGAGACTCTTATCTCTAATTACCACCAAAAAATCCAGAAGTAAAGCTGTGGTTTAAGTGATAGAGAGTTAGCTTGGGGCAAAAACGCTAAGGAATAGTGCCCCGGCTCTGAGTTCTAGCCCCAGTACTGGCATCATTAAAAATAAATAAACTGCAGCTGTTAGTGGCGGGCGCTATGGCTTCAAGGTTACTTTGCAGAGCCAGAGCACTGGCTCGCGGTCCCAACGGAACGCCAGTGGTGCACTCCATAGCATCAAGAAGTGGTGTTCCTACTGATGAGGAACAGGCTACTTGACTGGAAAGGGAGATCATAATGGCCACGCAAAAGGGACTGGACCCTTACAATATATTGGCCCCCAAAGCAGCTGCAGGCACCAAGGAAGACCCTAATTTGGTTCCATCCATCAGCAATAAGAGGATAGTGGGCTGCATTTGTGAAGAAGACAACTGTGATGGGCCACTGAACCCCATACTAATGTTCTTAGAATGTGCTGTAAAAATTCCTCTAAAACCAACTATGCCATTATGTTATAAGCTGTTGTAGATCCAACAAGAGGTTATCCACCTCAATGAGAAAGAACAAAAAAATATATATATATATATTTTTTTTTTTTTTTGGTGGTGGATCTTGAACTCGGCCTGGGGCGCTGTCCCTCAGCTCTTCAGCTCAAGGCTAGCACTCTACCACTTGAGCCACAGAGCCACTTCCAGTTTTCTGGTGGTTTATTGGAGATAAGAGTCTCACAGACTTTCCTGCCCAGGCAGTCTATGAACCGGAATTCTGAGAATTCAGCCTCCTGAGTAGCTAGGATTACAGGTGTGAGCCACCGGCACTCAGCTGCAAAAAAATTTTTTTGTGTAAAGCCAGCGCCAGTGGCTCACACCTGTAATCCTAGCTACTCAGGAGGCTGAGATCTGAAGATCGTGGTTCAAGGCCGGTTCAGGCAGAAAAGTCTGTGAGACTCTGATCTCCAATAAACCACTAGAAAACCGGAAATGGTGCTGTGGCTCAAGAGGTAGAGTGCTCGCCTTGAGCTGAAGAGCGCAGGGACAGCGCCCAGGCCCAGAGTTCAAGCCCCATGACCGACAAAAAAAAAAAAAAAACTTTTTTTTTTTTTTTTGGAAAGCTATAGCTAACTGCATTGTGAGCATAATATGTTTCACAAAGATTTTTTCCCCCTGGTACCGGGGCTTGAACTCAGAACTGGGACGCTATCTTTGACCTTTTTGTGCTCAAGGCTAGAGCTCTTCTACTTTGAGCTACACCTCCACTTCTGCTTTTCTGGTGGTTACTTGGAAATAAAGAGTCTCAGAGATTTTCATGCTGGGGCTGGCTTTGAATCATGATGCTGAGATCTCAGCCTCTTGAGTACCTGGGATTATAGGTGTGAGCCACCAGCACTTGGTATTTCTATGAATTTTTATAAAAACCATAAAAGGGCCAGGGATATGGTGGAACATGCCTGTAATCCCAGGATTCAGGAAGCTGAGGCAATAGTACCCTGAGTTTGAAGTCACCTTGGCTGAAAAAAAAAAACAACTCCAAAAATACTGATTTTGTCCCCGGTGTTTTCAATAAGGAAATGGAGAACAGGACATGATTTGGCCTTAACAGAGCTAGGACTCAGAACTGGATATGCTGGCCTCCATGGTCAATGTTTTTAGGCTCTGTGTACTACCATCTTCAAGACTCAAATTATTTTAAAAAATACCCAATCTGGTGGCTTGCACCTATAATCCTAGTTATTCAGATGGCTGAGATATGGAGAATAGAAGCTCAAAGCCAGGCCAAGCAAAATTGTCCAAGAGACTCCATCTCCAAAATAACCAGCAAAAAGCAGGACTAGAGGCATGACTCAAGTAGTAGAATGCCATGTGAGAGAGCAAGCAGTCTTGAGTCAAGACCTACTAAAAAGAAAGAAAGAAAAAAAAGGAAGGAAGGAAGGACCCAAATCTAAAAAGGATATAGTCAGCCAGGCAGCAGCTCATGCCTGTAATCCTAGATACTCAGGAGGCTGAGATCTGAGGATCATGGTTCAAAGCCAGCCCAGGCAGGAAAGTCTGTGAGACTCAGCTCCAATAAACCACCAGAAAACTGGAAGTGGCGCTGTGGCTCAAGTGGTAGAGCATTACCCTTTAGCTGAAGAGCTGAGGCCCAGGGTTCAAGCCCCACAACCAACAACAACAAAAATGATACAGTCATAATCTCCAGAGTTCCAATCTAGACTTTGAGACCAGTAAATCTAGTCTCAGCTCACACCTTTTATCATCATTTTATGGAGACATTTGGTGAACTCCTGGACTAATCAGCACAAATTCCCCATTATAGTCATCCAATTCCTTTCAGGTTTTCTTTTTCTTTCTCTAGGGCTGAGGACCAAACCCAGGGCCTTGCGCGCGCCAGGTGGGCACCCTTCCGCTGGACTAAACCCCCCTCCCTCAGGTTTTCATTTAAGTATCTTCTCCCTGTTCTTGGCCAAAGTGCTTTGCTTAAAGCTAGTGTCATCCATCCCCAGGTTCCAAGTATGTTAGGATGTATTATGATCGACATAGTCTATGATTGGCTCAGTGATGGTCATATAGCTAAGTCATAGCCAATGAAAAGCAGCAAAACCCTTATTGAGCTTTCTGACAGTACTATGCATGTGTGGGCATGCAGGAAGTGAAGGCTGCTGCCACCACAGACCAGGAAAACCAGCCTGAGAAGGTTTCTAGCCCAGTTCAACTGATGGGATCTGAGGACACCCTCAGAAGCCAAATACGCCTTTTTTTGGTTTTAGCTTGCCTGAGTTTAATTTTCTATTACAATGGACAGACTCCTGACTGAAATCTTGGTGTTTAGCTCCTTCCTATTATTTTTTTCCTGGCAACTCTGTCAGTGAATCACAAATCCTTTGAAGGGATGAGTCCTGTCTTATCCAGTTTGATATCCCTCATAGCACCTGGCAGAGAGCTCTGGATATAACATGTTTTCAAGTTAAAAGGCATACATACTCTTTTTTTTTTTGTCTGTCGTGGGGCTTGAACTCTGGGCGTGGGCCCTGTCCCTCAGCTCTTCAGCTCAAGGCGATCACTCTTCCACTTGAGCCACAACACCACTTCCAGTTTTCTGGTGGTTATTTGGAAATAAGAGTCTCATAGATTTTTCTGCCAAGGCTGGCTCTGAACCAAGATCCTCAGATCTCAGCCTCCTGAGTAGCTAGGATTGTAGGGGTGAGCCACCAGAGCCCAGCACATACTTCTTTTTAAACTGCTAAGTAGGACAGTATAAATCAAGTTGAAAATCTGTCTGGTGAAGAATAAAGACAGACATCCTTACCTTCTTTTTCAAGCATTCCCTTCTTCCATAACCTACCATACAAATCACAAGAATTCATTAATTACTCCTTTACCTACTGACCCATTGAACTCAGAGAAGTTCCTCTAATCAAGTACAATCAACCCTCCACATTTGCATGTATTCATTCATCTACATTTTTTTTTTGGTCGGTCGTGAGGCCTTTCTTTTTTTTTTTTTTTTTGGGTCTGGTCGTGGGGCCTGAACTCTGGGCCTGGGCACTGTCCCTCAGTCTTCAGCTCAAGGCTAGCGCTCTACCACTTGAGGCACAGTGCCACTTCTGGGTTTTTTCTTTTTGCTCATGTGGTGCTGAGGAATTGAACCCAGGGCCTCAGGCATGCAAGGCAAACGCTCTACCACTAAGCCACCTTCCCAGCCCCGTGAGGCTTGAACTCTGAGCTTGGGTACTGTCCCTATGCTCTTCAGCTCAAGGCAAGTGCTCTACCGCTTGAGCCACAGCGCCACTTCTGGTTTTCTAGTGGTTTATTGGAGATAAGAGTGTCATGGACTTTCCTGCCTGGGCTGGCTTTGAACCACAATCCTCAGATCTCAGCCTCCTGAGCAGCTAGGATTACAGGCGTGAGTCACTGGTGCCCAGCTCATCTACATATTTAATTACTTGTGTACTGAAAATATTTGGGAGACAAAATTGTGTCTGTACTGAACATGTGCAGACCTTCTTCTTATAATTATTCCCTAAAGTATACAGTAGTATCGTTGAGCTGGTGGTTCATACCTATAATCCTAGCTACTCAGGAGGTTGAGATCTGAGGATCTCAAGTGAAGGTGTAACTCAAAATGGTAGAACACCAGGTTTAAGAGAAAAAAAAACAAGGCTGGCTGGGTGCCAGTGTCTCACACTAGTGAGTCTCCTCAAGAGACTAGGATCACACTTCAAAGCATTCAATGCCAGCCTTGGCAGACAAATCTGACATTTTTGGGCTGGAAAGGTGGCTCAGTGGTAGAGCGCTTGCCTTGCATGCCTGAGGCCCTGGGTTTGATTCCTCAACACCACATCAGCAAGAAGAAAAAAGCCAGAAGTGGCTCTGTGGCTCAAGTGGTAGAGTGCTAGCCTTGAGCTAAAGAGCTGAGGGACAGCACCCAGGCCCAGAGTTCAGGCCCCATGACTGGACCCCCCCCCAAAAAAAATCTGACATTCTTGCTTTTTGTTTGTTGTTATTGTTGTTTTGTCACGGGGCTTGGAATCAGGACCTGAGTGCTGTCCCTGAGCTCTTTTGCTCAAGGCTGGCTCTACCACTTTGAGCCACAGTGCCACTTCTGGTTTTCTGGAGATAAGGGTCTCACAGACTTTCCTGCCCAAGCTGGCTTTGAACTGCAATCCTCAGATCTCAGCCTCCTGAGTAGCTAGAATTACAGGCATGGGTTACAAGCACCCAGATAACATTCTTATCTCCAATTAACCAGAGGAAAAAAAAGACGGAAGTGAAGTAGTAGAGAGCCGACTTTGAGCAAAAAGCTATGAGACAGTGCCCAGACCCTGAGTTCAAGCTTCGCTATCGGCTCAAAAAGTCTGGAAGAATGGTTCAAGTTGTAAGCAAGCCCAGCAAACTTGAGGCCCTCAGTTCAAATCCAGTTACAGTTTAAAAAAAAAAAAAAGCTGGGCACCCGTGACTCATGCCTATAACTCTAGCTAGTCAAGAGGCTGAGATCTGAGGATCATGTTCAAAGCCAGCCAGGGCAGAAAAGTCCTCGGGAGACTCTTATTTCCAATTAGCCACTCAAAAACAGAAACTAGAGCTCTGGGTCAAAGTGATAGACTGGCTAGCCTTGAGCAAAAAAGCTCAAGGACAGCACTCAAGCCCTAAATTCAAGCCCCATGACTTGAAAAAAAAAAGAAAAAAGAAAAGAAAAAACCTCATAGCAGTCTAACAACCATTTAAATAGTATTTACATTATATTAGGTATTGCAAAAAATCTACAGATGTTGCTAAAGGCCTGAGAGGGTATATTTATGTTACATATGTAAATACTATGCCATTTTTCCCCCCAGTCCTGGGGCTTGAACTCAGGGCCTGCGCACTGTCCCTGAGCTTCTTTTGCTCAAGGCTAGCACTCTACCACTTGAGCCACAGCACCACTTCCGGCTTTTTCTGTGTATGTGGTACTAAGGAGTCGAACCCAGGGCTTCATGCATGCTAGGCAAGCACTATACCACTAAGCACTCTACCAGCCCCTGCTATGCCATTTTATAGAAGAGGTGTGAGCAATCAGGAGCAATCCCCAACCGAAACCATCTCCCTCTACAGGAATGACCCGAGGCCGACTTGGAGCTGCCAGCTACAGCTGACAACTCTTACACCACTCGTCCTGATATCACCAGAAACCAGGCAGCTGCCTCCCTCCACCGAGGCCCCTCCCAGGCCTCTGATGGAATCACGGCAGAGGACACTGCCCCAGCCTGGCCAACCAGCCCCGGGCTGCACTGCAAGAGAGACATCCCAAAGCCTGCGTGGGGTGGGAAGCGCGCCACCTCGCCCGCGCCTTCCCAGGAGGGAGGAGGGAAGGCGTCCGCTCCTGAACGCAGGTTCGCGCCCTGGAGGTCCTAGGAGTTGCCAGGGCCAGAAGGTCCAAAGGAGGCTGATTGTCAGAGGCAGCCCTGCCTCCGGCGGGGAGAAAGAATCTCCCCCAAACCCTATGAAAGCGGCAGCGCGAACCCGCTTCTCGGTTCTCACCTTCCACCGGTTCCCAGCGGCGCGGCCACCCAGCTACACGCGGCGACACGCCCCCCCCCTCTTTCATTCATCTGGAGCCCGCTTCGCTGACAAGCAGGGCAGCTGGCCAATCGGCGAGGCTTGTGGCCTCAGGGAGGCGGGACCTTCAGCCACCAGGTTGGCCAATGGCCCTGGCACCTCGCCTGAGGATGCGCTCTGAGGGCTCTAGCGTTTTTCAGGGCGATGGGAGTTGTGGTCTCGGCGCCCGCTTTTTGGACCAAACTACAAGTACCAAGATGCCGAAAGGGGCAAGGACCGGTGCTGGCAAAAACTGTATTTTGGTTTGGTCTTTTGAGTTTCTCTCGAAGAGACTCGCCAAGAATGAGACTCTTTGTCCCGAGAGTTGAACGATCAGGCCGCGGATAGTAATGCAGCCTGGAGAAGAAAAGCTATGACTTAGCAGTCAGCACACTTTTTCCTACCGAGCTCCCCGCAGAAATTGAAATGAGCGAAAAGGTTTCATCGGCTCCACAGGTTTTCCTTAGCGGGTGCTGGTCGTTCACGTCTGTGATCCCAGCTACTTCAGGAGGCTGAGACCTGATGATCGAGATTTAAAGACAGACTGGTTGGACAAATCCAACCAGGAGGCTATTATCTCCAACTAACTACACAAAGGCGGAAGTGGAGCTGTGGCTCAAGTGGCACAGTGCCCGCTTGGAGAGGAATAAGCTAAGGAACAGCGCCCAGGCCTTAAGTTCAAACCCTAGTACCTGCACCAACATGTTTTCCTTGCACACCTGCAACCTGTCTTTATTAAGTAGTGATTGAGCTGGAATTGTTGTCTGGTGCCCACAAAAAAAAAAAAATGACAAGACTGGATTCCACAACTGCTTCAGGGGCTGAGGACATCTCAAGCCACCTTGGGTAACTCTGACTTGGTCTTTTATACCCCCAACCACAGGGAAGTTAATTTGCCAGTCAGAATTGTTCTGGGTTTTTGTTGTTGCTGTTTGTTTTATTGTTGTTTTGTTCAAGACTTGTGCAAGCCAGCTTTTGAAACAGATTTTTACATAAAGTACACCTGATACCCAGATGCCACTGGGGTGTGTACCCAAGATAACATTTTGTGCAAACATTGATGGATTCACTTTTCTGGCAAACAATACCCTCTTTGACTCTCTGATTTCTGTTTATCACAAATAAAGGACCCTGTTTCCTAGATGGAATCAGGCTCCAAATAGTCTGGCCCTTAGTTTCTAGGCCCATAAGCACTAGGGAATCAAGCATGTAATCCTAATTACTCTGGAAGCTAAAATCTGAAAATCTCAGTTTAAAGGCAGCCTGGACAGACAAATCCAAGAGGCTCTAATTAACCAACAAAATATCAAAGTGGAGGGTTGGCTCAAGTGGTGGAGTGCCAGTCTTGAGCAAGAAGCTGAGCAAGAGCTTGAAGCCCTGAGTCCAAACCTATGTGTGTGTGTGCACATGTACATGTGTTCACACATGCATGCACACACACATAAATGATAGTGAACTATATAAAAACAATTGCAATCTGTGATTCTAGCTACTTGGGAGACTGGGGCAGAAGGATCACAGGTTCCATCCAGGCTGAGCAATTGAGTGAGACCTTGTCACATACAAAAAATTCATCTTATCTTGGGCTGGGAAGATGGCTCAGTGGTAGAGCGTTTGCCTTGTATGCAATAGGCCCTGGGTTCAATTCCTCAGCACCACATAAGCGAAAAGAAAAAAGCTGGAAGTGGTGCTGTGACTCAAGTGGTAGAGCGCTAGCCTTGAGCTGAAGAGCTGAGGGACAGTGCCCAGGCCCAGAGTTCAGGCCCCATGACTGGACCCCCCCAAAAAATTTCATCTTATCTTACCCATGTAATTGTAACCCCTCTATACGGTATTTTCACAATAAAAGAAAATTCATCATAGGAAGTGGTGCTGTGGCTCAAGTAGTAGAGTGCTAACCTTGAGCTAAAGAAGCTCAGGAACATTGCTCAGGCCCTGAGTTCAAGCCTCAGGACTGGCAAAAAAAAATCAAAATAATGATTACATAGTGATGAGTTTCATATATTTAGTATGTTCATTTTAATATAGTTTATTTAATTATAAGCCTATTTAGCCAGACGCCAGTGGCTCACACCTGCAATCCTAGCTACTCAGGAGGCTGAGATCTGAGGATCTCGGTTCAAAGCCAGCCCAGACAGGAAAATCCGTGAGACTCTTATCTCCAATAAACCAGAAAATGGAAGTGGTGCTGTGGCTCAAGTGGTAGAGTGCTTGCCTTGAACTGAAGAGCTGAGGGTTAGCACCCAGGCCCAGAGTTCAAGCCCCAGGACCAATCAAAAAAACAAAAAAGCTTATTTAATTTAATGCTTTATAATGACTTCAACAACTAATTAAAAGAAGGCTAGAACTAGAACCTAGAAGGTTGAAGTAGAACCACCCAGGTGGCTTTTAGTCATTCTATTTGCCTCTGTCAGCAACAGGCATTTTAATTTTGCACTGGATCCCAGTGTGCCTTTCTTGCTTGCCAACCCTATACTAGAATATCCACAGCAGAACTAGGGTGGACTTGGGCATTTGAAGTTACTGGGAGGTCTAAAGACTGAGTCACCACTCAGGATCCTGCCAGGCAGGGCTGCCTTCCAAGGAGAGAGCCTTCCAGAGCCACTCCCATCAACCCTGGCTGAGGACTAGGAACAGGCTTCACACATGGATATACAGCACCATCTAGTGGCCATTGGGTATCAGGGCATTTTTGGGAAACAGAGCTAAGATCTTATACAAGCAAAAATGTTACACCTGCCAGATGCTGGTGGCTCACACTGAGGATTGTGGTTTGGAGCCAGTCCTAGTAGAAAAATCTCCAAGAGTGGTGGGAATGTGGCTTAGTGGTAGAGTGCATGCTAGTATTACATAAACAGCAAAACCCAGGACAGTGCCACTTCCAGCTTTTTCTGTGATTAATTGTACATAAGAGTCTCACAGACTTCCCTCCTAGTGCTGGCTTTGAACCAGAATCTTCACATCTCAGCCTCCTGAGTAGTTAGGATTATAGGCATGAACCACCAGTGCCTGGTTCAATGTTCTTTTGTGTATGCCACTATTGAGGCTTGAACTCAGGGCCTCGCACTCTCACTTAGGTTTTTCTGCTAAAGGCTGATTCTCCACTACTTGAACTACAGCTCCACTTCCAGCTTGTTGATGGTTAACTGGAGATAAGAGTCTCATGGACTTCTCAGTCCAGCCTGGCTTTAAACTGATACTCAGATCTCAACCTCCTGAGTAGCTAGGATTAAAGGTGTAGCTGGGCACTAGTGGTTCACAACTGTAATGCTAGCCTTGAGCTGAAGAGCTGAGGGACTACAACCAGGCCCAGAGTTCAAGCCCCATGACTGACAAAAAAAAAAAAGGTGTGAGGTGCTGGTGACTGATTTTAGCTACTTTTTCTTCCTTCCTTCCTTCTTTCCTTTCTTTTTCCTTTTTGTTGGTTGTGGGGCTTGAACTCAGGGCCTGGACACTATCCCTAAAAGAGTCTCATGGAATTTCCTACCCAGGCTAGGGTGTGCTCTCTCTCTCTCTCTCTCTCTCTCTCTCTCTCCTCTCCTCTCCTCTCCTCTCCTCTTTCTTTCTTTTTTTTTGGGGGGGGTCTGGTTGTGGGGCCTGAACTCTGGGCCTGGGCACTGTCCCTCAGCTCTTCAGGTCAAGGCTAGCGCTCTACCACTTGAGCCACAGCGCCACTTCCCGCTTTTTTCTGCTTATGTGGTGTTGAGGAATCGAACCTAGGGCCTCATGCATGCAAGGCAAGCACTCTACCACTGAGCCACCTTCCCAGCCCATCGTCTGTCTTTCTTTCTTCCTTCCTTCCTTCCTTCTTTTCTCTTTTTTTCTTTCTTTCTTTCTTTCTCTCTCTCTCCTTCCTTCTTTCTTTCTCTCCTTCCTTCCGGCTTGCTTGCTTTCTATCCTTGGGCTTGAATTTGGAGCCTGGACACTGTTCCTGAGCTACTTTTGCTCAAGGCTAGCACTCTACTACTTGAGCCACAGTACCACTTCCAGCTTTTTCTGTTTATGTAGTACTGAGGAATTGAACCCAGGATTTCATGGTAAGCATTCTACTACTAAGCCACATTCCTAGTCTCCCGGGCTGGCTTTGAAGTGTGATCCTCAGATCTCAGCCTTTTGAGTAGCTAGGATTACAGGAGTGAGTCACTGGTGTCCAGCTTTCAGACCCTTTTTTCATTGGTTATTTAGAAGGTAGGGACTCACTCTATACCCAGGCCAGCTTCTGTCATCATCCTCCTACTTGTGTTTCCCATGTAGCTTGGGAAAGCTATCTTTCTTCAGGCCGCATTACTGGGAAGTGGCTGAGGTGGGGTTTGAACCCATATCCTTTTTTTTTTTTTTTGGCGGTCATGGGGCCTGGGCCTGGGCACTGTCCCTCAGCTCTTTTATTTATTTATTTTTTTTTGTCAGTCGTGGGGCTTGAACTCTGGGCCTGGGCGCTGTCCCTCAGCTCTTCAGCTCAAGGCGAGCGCTCTACCACTTGAGCTACAGCGCCACTTCCGGTTTTCTGGTGGTTTATTGGAGATAGGTCTCACGGTCTCTCCTGCCCGGGCTGGCTTTGAACCTTGATCCTCAGATCTCAGCCTCCTGAGTAGCTAGGATTACAGGCGTGAGCCACTAGCGCCCGGCTTGTCCCTCAGCTCTTTAGCTGTAGACTAGTGCTCCACCACTTGAGCCTCAGCCCACTTCCAGATTTTTCTGCCTATGTGGTGCTGGGGAATCGAACCTAGGGCCCCAGGCATGCAAGGCAAGCACTCTAGCACTGAGCCACCTTCCCATATCCTCTTGATACCAGAGAAGGGAAGGTTATACCAGGGAAAGGAAAAGGAGTCCAGGCATGAGAATGAACAAATGAGGAAGACTGGAATTCTAAGTGAAGAGTTCCATGTGGTACACGAACACTGAGGATCACATGGGCAAGCACTCTGCGAGGCCTGGGGTGGAAAGGTAAGCTATGCTGCATAGATCAAAGAACAGGAAAGAGTCCCTGCCTGTCCGCAGCTTATTATCTTGGTGGAATGCCAGGTTGGCGGGTAAGTCATAACTTATGAGAGGTACAAGGGCAGACAGCCTTGGATTCAAATCAGATTTCTGTCATTTTCTAGTTCTGTGACCTTGGAAAGAAGTTCCATTTCTCTGAATTTTATTTATTATTATTTTTTTTTGTCAGTCATGGGGCTTGAACTATGGGCCTGGGCATTGTCCCTCAGCTCTTCAGCTCAAGGATAGCACTCTGCCACTTGAGCCATAGCGCTACTTGCGGCTTTTTCTGCTTACGTGGTGTTGAGGAATCAAACCCAGGGCCTCATACATGCAAAGCAAAGCACTCTACCACTGAGCCACCTTCCCAGCCCTGAATTTTAATTTCTTTCTTTTTTTTGGGGGGGAGGGGTCCAGTCGTGGGGCTTGAACTCTGGGCCTGGGTGCTATCTCTCAGCTCTTCAGCTCAAAGCTAGCGCTCTACCACTTGAGCCACAGCACCACTTCTGGCTTTTTTCTTTTTGCTTAGGTGGTGCTGAGGAATTGAACCCAGGTCCTTAGGCATGCAAGGCAAGCACTCTACCACTGAGCCACCTTCCCAGCCCCTGATTTTTAATTTCTTTACAAAATGTTCACCTGTTTGACTGGTGGCTCTGTTTTTTTTTTTTTTTTTTTGTCAGTAGTGGACTTGAACTCTGAGCCTGGGCACTGTCCTTTAGCCCTTCAGCTCAAGGCTAGTGCTCTGCCACTTGAGCCACAGTGCCTCTTCTAACTTTTTCTGCTTATGTGGTACTGAGGAATTGAACCCAGGGCCTTCATGCATGCAAGGCAAGCACTTTACCACTGAGCCACTTTCCCAGCCTCCTTTTGTTTGTTTAGCTGTATTTTTTTTGTCTCTTCTTTTTTGATACTGGGGATCAAACACAGGAAGTTACACTTGCTAGACAAGTGCTTTGCCACTGAGCTACATCCCAATCCATCTGTTAGATCTTTAGTAACACATGATCATTTGATCATATCATCTTCAAAGCCCAAGTTACATTCTTATTTGAAAACTTTAGTGAGGCTGGGCATGGTAGTTCACACCTATAATCCCAGCACTCAAGAAGCTGAGGCAAGAAGTCAGAGAGCTTAAGCCAGCTACATACTGAAATCCTGTCTTAGGGAAAAAAAAAAATAGCCAGGCACTGGTGGCTCATGCCTGTAATCCTAGCTACTCAGGAGACAGAGATCTGAGGATCACCGTTCAAAGCCAGCCTGGGCAAGTCCAATAAACCACCAGAAAACCAGAAGTAGCACTGTGGCTCAAGTGGTAGAGCAGTAGCCTTGAGATGAAGAGCTGAGGGACAGCGCCCAGGCCCAGAATTCAAGTCCCACAACCAACCAAAAAAAAAAAAAAAAGGAGTGGGAAGTTGGCTCAGTGGTAGAGCCTTGCATGCTTGAGGCCCTGGGTTTGATTCCTCAGCACCACATAAGCAAAAAGAAAAAAGCCGTAAGTGTCCTTGTGGCTCAAGTGGTAGAGTGCTAGCCTTTAGCTGAAGAGCTGAGGGACAGCGCCTAGGCCCAGAGTTCAGGCCCCACGACTGGACCCAAAAAAAAAAAAATGCACTGGGAGAAAGTAAGGGAAGGGGTGACACTGTCCAAAAGGAAATGTACTCTTTATCTGACTCATTTAATTGTAACTCACTTTTATAATATAAAAAAATTTAAGCCGGGTGCTGGTGGCTCACGCCTGTAATCCTAGCTACTCAGCAGGCTGAGATCTGAGGATCGCGGTTCAAAGCCAGCCCGGGCAGGAGAGACCATGAGACTCCTATCTCCAATAAAAACCACCAGAAAACCGGAAGTGGCGTTGTAGCTCAAGTGGTAGAGCGCTTGCCTTGAGCTGAAGAGCTGAGGGACAGTGCCCAGGACCAGAGTTCAAGCCCCACGACCGACCAAAATAAAAAATAATAATAATAAAAAAATTTAGCCGGGTGCTGGTGGCTCACACCTGTAATCCTAGCTACTCAGGAGGCTGAGATCTGAGGATTGTGGTTCAAAGCTAGCCCAGGCTGGAAAGTCTGTGAGACTCTTATCTCCAACTAGCCACCAAAAACAAACAAACAAAAAACAGAAGTGGAGCTGTAGCTCTAGTGGTAGAACACCTGAGTAGATAAAGCTCAGGGACTGCCTTTCAAGCCCCTGGATCAGCACACACACACACACACACACACACACACGATGTGGAGGCACAAGTCTGTACTCCCAACATCGAGAAGCTGAGTTCTAGGCTAGCTAGACCATATAGTATAGTCTGGACTATACGACAAGACTTGGTCTCAAAAACAAAAAAAAAGGGGGGGGGGAGGAGGGGGAAGAGTAGAAGTTAGGTGTGGTGGTGCAAAACTATAATTTCAGCAATTTAAAACTAAACAGGACTGGGGCTGGAGGTTTAGCCCAGCAGTAGGGCGCCCGCCCACGCAAGGCCCTGGGTTCAGTCCTCAGCCCTGGAAAAAAAACAAAAAACTAAACAGGACTGCAGTTCCAAGCCAGCTTGATCAAAAAGTCAACAAGAGGGCTGGGGAGGTGGCTCAGTGGTGGAATGCTTGCCTTGCATGCATGAAGCCCTGGGTTCCATTCCTCAGCACCACATAAGCAGAAAAAGCCAGAAGTGGCGCTGTGGCTCAAGTGGTAGAGTTAGCCTTTAGCTGAAGAGCTGAGGGACAGCACTCAGACCCAGAGTTCAGGTCCCATGACCACCAACAACAAAAAAAGTCAACAAGACCTGTCTCTAAAACAAGCCATCATTGGATGCTGGTGGCTCTTATGGGTAATTTAAACTTCTCAAGAGGCTGAGATCTGAGGTTGGAGGTTTGATGCCAGCCCAGGCAGGAAAGTCTAAGAGTCTCTTATCTCCATTAAACCAGAAAAAAAAAAAAAAAGGCAGGACGTTGTGTTAGCCTTGAGCAAAAAGGTCAGCTACAATGCCTAGGCTATGATTTCAAGCCCCACAGCCATCTACTCGGTAGACAAAAGTAGAAAGATCACAGAGGCTGCTCAGTAAAAGAAAATATCAAAAAAACACTACAAAAAGCAAAAGACCTGGGAGCATGGCTTGCGGGGATTATTTGCTTGCTTTTAGGACAAGAGATAAAACATGTGTAACAGCAGGAATGATCTCGTTGAAGAGGGGAAAACATGTGGTTTGGAGTGGTGGACCACTAGAGATGGTCTTTAGGCAGACAAAAAGCTATGGGATCATGTTGGTCGGTTGACCTCAGGTAAGAAGCACCCTTGCAGGAGGGAAGGGAAAGAATGGAGGCGGAGGCTTAGGTGGAGGTGGCCGACGGGGCGGTGAGATCTGCGGACACTCCCCCTCGCCAAACTCATAGAAACACAATCTCCCTCTTCCTGGTGGCCTCCAGATTATTCTGGACGGTGAGCTTGTGTATTCTGAGCTACGATAACTGAAGGTGTGTCCGCTTCTCTAGCATCCCCCAGGGATCCCCGCAAAGGCGGCCTCGCAGTCGCCTCTTAATTTTTCTGCAACCCCTTCAAACTCGGCCCCGGAGCCCCGCAGTCTGCGTACGTTGAATCACCTTGAAGAGACACCGAGCTGCGACTACGCAGTTGGTTTCACAAAGGGGGGCGGTCCTCGCCTTGCGCTCCGGGATCCAGACGTTCGAGCCCGGCCCCCTCTTCCCTCCCACCTCCCTCCTCCCTCGGCCCCCGACAACCCCGAAGTTAGCCCACTGGGCCACCGTAACTCATGTCCGCCGCTACCCAGAAAGAACCAAGGTTGGTGGGGGTGGGACCTGAGGACAGAACTAAATCGAGATTGGGTCGAGAGCTTAGAGGCGGAGTTTGAAGGCTAGCTTCGAGCTGAGATTGGACCGAGCTTAGAGAGGCGGAGCCTAATGATGGAGCGGAAGGAGGGATTGGGTTGAGGGCGGGGCCGGCGCACGGATTGGGCGGTGTGCTCAGGGGCGGTGCTTAAGGGGGCGGTGCCGTGTCGGAAGTCAAAGGTCGGTAAATAGTGGTGATGTCATGCAGGCAAGATGGCGGAAGGGTGAGCTTGTCGTTCGGCTCCCAGGCGTTGGGGCCTGAGTCCTCCTGGGGTTTGGATTGCCTGGCCAGCGTGCCTGTGGGGAACGGGAGATCAGCGTGAGCTCGGACGGAGCCGAGAGGACAGAGTGGGGTGACAGGCCGGACGGGTGGGGCAGCGGCCTGCGCAGCCACGGCCCGCGGGACACCTCGGAGGGGGAAATGGAGGGTCGTAGTGGCACGGCGGGGCCGCCAGATGTGTCTGTCTTCCGCAGGGAGGACGTGGGGTGGTGGCGAAGCTGGCTGCAGCAGAGCTACCAGGCCGTCAAAGAGAAGGTAAGTTGGACCAGCGCCTTTCTTTGCCCGGTCGGGCTCTGCGCCGCCGTATTGCGACCTGGTCCAACCTGTCCTGCCCGACTTTTGCGGGCCCCTGGCCTCCCTGAGGTTTACTTGAGCCCCACGTCCCCTGACTCCTGACCATGAGAAGGTGGGTCCCAACGCAGACCAGTGTAATACCAGCTACAGATTGTTTAAAAAAGCTGAAGCAACCCTTTCCAAAGAATCCATAGAAAAAAACTATTTATTCGAGCTCAGGAAATTGACAACTTCCTGGTGGGACCGAGGACATTGACTGCAAGCCTTGAAGGGTTCTAACAATGAAGAAACTTATTCCTATAGTCATTTGAAGTATTAAAGTATGTGCCAACCAGCACACTCTGACACGTCCTGATGAAGAAGCAGCTGCAGGCCTTACAAAGCTCAGAGTCTGGTGGGGAGACAGTCATTAACCAAATAGTCAAAAATGGCTGTTTAAGCCAGTCACCTAACTACTCAGGAGGCAGAGGTCTGAGGATCACGGTTCTAAGTCAGAGCAGGCAGAAAAGTCAATAGTGGCGGTGTGACAGAGCACCAGCCTTGAGCACAAAAGCTAAAGAACAATATCTAGGCTCTGAGTTCCAGCCCCAGTGTCCTCCCACCTCCCACAAAAGGCTGTTTACTTACTGTTATATAGTAAGTGCTGTGAAAGGAAAGTACCAAAATGTTTGTCCAGTGTAGGTAATCAAGGATGTGACAGGAAAGGGATGAGGAAAGGCTATCCACGCCAACCTGCCCAGACAGGGTGAGGAGCAAGAACCCAGGCCAGTGAAGAGCTTCAGGTATACACACTGATGCCTGATGAGTTCTCATTGAATAATGATTTGCAAAGAGGGCTGGAGAGCTCCATACTCATAGAGTGGAAATCTTTGCAGGCTAGCTAAGCAATCCCTGTAAGATAAACAGCTCTTGTCCTTCCAGTGGGTAATGCTAATGGATATTCAGTAATTTGTTTAAAACAGCCCATTTGGGGCTGGGAAGGTGGCTCAGTGGTAGAGCGCTTGCCTTGCATGCATAAGGCCCTTGGTTCGATTCCTCAACACCACATAAGCAGAAAAAGCCGGAAGTGGGGCTGAGGCTCAAGTGGTAGAGCGCTGGTCTATAGCTGAAGAGTTGAGGTACAGTGCCCAGGCCCAGAATTCAGGCCCCAGGACAGAAAAAAACAAAAAACAGCCAATTGAGTTGTGGAAAAAATTATTATCTACTGCAAGCAAGCAGAGTGAGTCTTGCTTTAGGAAGACTCAGCCATCCACTTTCTGGCAGCATTTTTTTTTTTTTTTTTTGGTGCCAGTCTTGGGGCTTGAACTCAGGGCCTGGGCACTGTCCCTGAGATATTTTTGCTCAAGGTTAGCCCTTTACTTCTCTGAGCTACAGCTCAGCAAATTGGAAAATACCCAGAGCTATTTATGTTAATGATGAGAGACCCAGAATAGCGTGCTTACTTTTGATCAGTAATCATGGAAGGAAAGTAACATTCAGAAGTTTTGCAGGAAAAAAAAATGTTTTGCAGGAGGGCCTCCTGTGTATTTCTCTGAGGGATGTTCTTGCCTAAACCAGGAAGGTAGTTGGTCAGCCTAAACTTGAAATTCCCAGTTTTAAAGCAGGAGAGATGATGGATATTGTTTCTGCTTTTTTGGAATGTAAAGACTTAATTTTCCTTTCTTATATACTACTTTTATATGAACTTCAACACATTATTTAACCTCTTGAGGCCTTAGCTCAAGTGTATAATGAAAATAATTCCTACCTAATGTGATTGTCATGAGAATTAAATGAAATGAGAATTACATGAATATAATACACAAAAAATAATTCTTAGAACATTAAATACTTACAATCATGTGTTAATGCTGAAAGTGATAGGAAAACTCTTGGGCAGCATTATCAGTCTATTTTCTACCCTTTTCGTTTGTTTGTTTGTTTTGGTCAGTTGTGGGGCTTGAAGGCTGGGCCTATGTGCTATCCCTGAGCTCTTTAGCTCAAGGCTATTGCTCTGCCACTTGAGCCACAGCGCCACTTCCTTTTTTGGTAGTTAATTAGAGATAAGGATCTCAGACTTTCCTGCCAGAGCTGGCTTTGAACCTGGATCCTCAGATCTCAGACTCCTGAGTAGCTAGGGTTACAGGTGTGAGCCACTAGTGCCTGGCCCTTTTTTGTTTTTATGTGGGGCTTGAACTCAGGACCTGTGCATACCCTTGAGCTTCTTTTGCTCAAGACTAGTGCTTTACCACTTGAACTCTACTTCCAGCTCTTTGGAGCTAAGAGTCTTAAGACTTTCTTGCCCGGTCTGGCTTTGAACCAGATCTCAGCCTCCTGAATATGCTAGGATTATAGGCCACCAGCACCCAGCTCCAACCATTTCTTTTCTTGGTCTTTGGTTCCTTTCCTGGTCTTACTTCCTGTCCTGATTCCATTAGGGCCACTCCCATTAACATACCTGGTCCTTATAGGTCTGAGAGGGCTGTAATTTCCTTCCTCTGCTCCTCACCTCCTCCTGTTGTGTCCTATGTATGCTCATAAATGCTAGCACATACACACTAATAGAGAAGGGCACATTGATCTTTGGTTCACCAAAGACTTGACCTCATCTGAGCCAGAGCGCTCCTCAGAAAGCCTTTCAGCTTTGAATTTGCTTCAGAAAGTCTTCCCGCATGGTTCTGTTCCACAGCTCTGTCCCTTTCATTCCCACAAGACAACCTCCCATACTTTTTTTTTTTTTTTAATTTTGTTTTTGGGTCCAGTCGTGGGGCCTGAACTCTGGGCCTGGGTGCTGTCCCTCAGCTCTTCAGCTCAAGGCTAGCGCTCTACCACTTGAGCCCCAGCGCCACTTCTGGCTTTTTTCTTTTTGTTTATATGGTGCTGAGGAATTGAACCCAGGGCCTCATGCATGCTAGGCAAGCACTCTACCACTGAGCCACCTTCCCAGCCCCCCTCCCATACTTTTTGAAATTTGAGGTCAACACATAATCTGAATTTACTGAAGCCACTGCCTATAAACTTATCTGTAGTCATACTCTGCTTCACCTACTGCTTGCCAAATCTAATGGGTGTTTTTCAACTCTTATCTTCCTGGACCTGCTGTATTCAAAACTAGTGATTACTTCTTTTCCTTGAAACTCTTGACATGGTTTTCACCCAATTACCATATATATCTCTAGTTTACCTTGTGATTGTGAGCTCCTGTTCCTTTGCCTGCCCCATAAAGGTGGGTTCTGAGGATGCTTGTCTTCAGCATACTTCTCCATTCACTTGTCAGACTCTTCTGTGGGTGAGCTCCTCCCTTCATGTTAAGGTGATTTCTGTTTTTTTCCCCTGTGCTTCAGTGTTTGAGGTTTGCTTCTGTTGGATGACTCTCTTAGATATCCAGCTATCACCTCAGATTCTATATGCCCAAAGTCATTACTGGAAATGGACAGCATCCAGCAGTATAAGTCCTTTGAAATTATTTGGTACATGATAAGACAGACAGACAAATATGCTTGTAGGTGGCTCGTGCACTGCTTTTGGCCATCTTCCCGTGTTGGTCATTTTGTATGGCGTGCAGATGTTATAAGTATCCAGATGGCCCTTAGCAGAACAAAGGTTTCCCACCTCTGCTCTAACCCTTCTCTTCATTAGTACTTTTTCACCTTGCTGGCAGTACTTGATTTAGTCAGTCACCTGTTTTATAGCCAGTTCTCCTTCCTTGATTGTTTTACTGCCTATCTGTTTAATCACCAGGTTCATGTTTTTCACCCCATCTTGCCCCCCTCGTAGGTTACTATAATAGCTTCCTGTTTTCCCTTACTCTCCTAATTTTGTCACCCTTGGACCAATCCTCTAAGCATTACTAGAGTAACCTAGAGTGAAAGGGAATCTCACATGTCCCACCTGCTTCACCTTTGGTGGCTCCTCTACCATAGAAAGGCAACCTCTCCAGTTTTGTTTTTTTTTGTGTGTGTGGGGGGAGAAGGGTGGGAGGGTAGGAGGGTAGGTCAGTCGTGGGGCTTGAACTCTGGGCCTGGGCACTGTCCCTCAGCTCTTCAGCTCAAGGCTAGTGCTCTACCACTTAAGCCATAGTGCCACTTCCGGTTTTCTGGTGGTTTACTGGAGATAAGAATCTCATGGACTTTCCTGCCTGGGCTGGCTTTGAACTGTGATCCTCAGATCTCAGCCTCCTGAGTAGCTAGGATTACAGGTGTGAGCCACTAGCACCCAGCCACCTCTCAAGCTTTGTTCCTCACCATTTTTGCTTTGGATTTTGTGTTCCTCAGGACTGAAATGCTTAAAAGCTTCAGTAAACCCCGTCCCCAGAGTTCCTTAGCTGATTCGTATTCTTTTTTGTTGTTGTGTTATTGTTGTTGGTCATGGGGTCTGAACTCTGGGCCTTGGGGCTGTCCCTCAGCTCTTCAGCTAAAGGCAAGTGCTCTACCACTTGAGCCACAGAGCCACTTTTGGCTTTTTCTGCTTATGTGGTGCTGAGGAATTGAACCCGGGGCCTCATGTATGCAAGGCAAGAACTCTACTACTGACCTACCTTCCCAGCCCCTCCTGTTCATTTTTAAAGAGTTTATTCCAGGCTTCCCTTCACCTCAACCTTCACCCTTCACCCTACCTCCCCATAAAGTGTCCATCTCTGCTGTGTCCCTGCCCATTCTTCTGTTATGTGAGCACTTCCCCAACATACTGCAGCCTTCTTACAGGCCAGCACCATGTGTATTTGTTTGTCCTCAGAGTTCACATTTAGTGGAGGAGACAACCATTCATGGAATAATCATGCTAATGGTTGCATAATTAAAACTGCCTTGGTACATGTAACAAACAATACGTTCTGATTGTTTTTTTTTAGAGGGCAGGGGACAGCACTGGGGTTTGAAATCAGGGCCTTGAGCTTGCGAGCTAGGTGTTCGCCAAGCAACAGTGTTTGAGCATGTATACCAGGTGAGCATCAGTGAGTAAAACATACAGTCTCTACATTCATGCTTTATCTAGGGACAAGGACAGTTGACAAGTAATGGAGAATTTACAGGATAGTAGATGTTTAAGAAGAAATGAGCAAGGGGTGACAGAGTAGCTAAAGAAATAGAGAGCACCTGCTTAGCAAACACAGAGCCCTTAGTTCAAACCCTAGGACCAGAGGGGTAAATTTGAGTAGGAGAAACCAAGAGTGAGGAGGGATGGAGGAAGTTTCCTAGGAAAGTGACATTGAAGCTTAGACCAGAATGATTACCATGAGTTAACCTGGTGAGAGGGTTCAGTCATGTGTTTTCTTGCTTGTTTGTTCTGAAGAGTTAGCTTCAGGGAGAGGGAGTACTATGTTTTGGTAAAGACCTTATTCTCATTCAGGTACCACTGGCTCACACCTATTATTCCAGCTACTGAGGAGTCTGAGATCTGAGAATTGAGGTTCAAAGCCAGTCTGGGTAGACAAATTTGAGAGACTCTTAGCCAGCAAAAAGCTGGAACTGCAAGCATGGTTCAGGTGGTAGAATACCAGCCTTGAGCAAAGAAAGCTTATCAAGAATGAGAGGCCCTGAATTCAAGCCCCAGTAGCTGCACAGAACTCACTTTTTCAGTTTTTTTCTATTCCTGGCTGGTGCCCTACCACTTGAGCCATGCTCCCAGGGTTTTTTTTTGATTAGAGATAAGAATCCTAAGAATTTACTACCTGGGCTGTGAGCCACCAGTGCCCAGCTTCTCAAAGTCTGTTTTGTTTACAGAATGTGTCCCTCTTTCCCAACCTCTGACCTGGGCTGCCTTCCACATTTATGAGGAAAAAAAAAACGAGGACCAGATGAGACTTACTCGTGGCCCCACAACTGTGAACTCCTAGGCTGAGACACAGTCCCTGTGCCAAAGAGTAGGGGGTCTTTTCTCTCTCTACTACCAGTAATTCCAGGTTGTGGAATTGAGCAAGTTAGCATTGTTTCTGAGCTCAGGCCCCCATGTCACTTGCCATTTCCATTTAGCTGTCTGGTTCTGAAGGAGCACAGCAAGTAAGAATGAAGTGATAGGCCAGGCGCTGGTGGCTCATGCTTGTAATCCTAGCTACTCAGAAGGCTGAGATCTGAGGATCATGGTTCAAAGCCAGGAAAGGGCAGGAAAGTCTGTGAGACTCTTACTTCCAATTAACCACCAGAAAATCAGAAGTGGAGCTGTGGCTCAAGTGGTAGAGCACTTGCCTTGAGCTGAAGAGCTGAGGGACAGTGCCCAGGCCCAGAGTTCAAGCCCCACAACCAACCAAAAAAAAAAAAAGAATAGGAGTGATGGTGCTCAGACAGCTCTGTCATCCTTCTCTGTTTTCCCATAGTCCTCTGAAGCTTTGGAGTTCATGAAGCGGGACCTGACAGAGTTTACTCAGGTGGTACAGCATGACACAGCCTGCACCATCGCAGCCACAGCCAGTGTGGTCAAGGAGAAGCTGGCTGTAAGTACTGTCCACACCTTGAGTGACTGCCCCTCACATCCTGCCCTGCCCTGGATCCTGGTGGGGACCCCCAACTTTTTGTCCTTAGGTGACTGTTTTTTCCTCTATGTGGGGAAACTATAGAAATACTCCCTCATTTTGAAAGAATTTTGCTTGTCACACACACTGTATATATGTGTATATATACATATGCACACATATGTATATATATATATATATGTATATATGTTTACATATGTGCAAACATACTCTATATGTGCATGTATATACATATGTGTGCATATATTGCACACATATGTGCATATACCTACTATTTTAGCAAAGTCATTGCAAATAAGAGCCGGGTGCTGGTAGCTCACGCCTGTAATCCTAGCTACTAAGAAGGCTGAGATCTGAGGATTGAGGTTCAAAGCCAGCCTGGGCAGGAAAGTCCGTGAGACTCATCTCCAATAAACCACCTGAAAACTGGAAGTGGTTCTGTGGCTCAAGTGGTAGAGCGCTAGCCTTGAGCCGAAGAGCTCAGGGACAGCACCCATGCCCAGAGTTCAAGCCCCACAACCAACCCACCCCCCCAAATACAAATAAAAGAGTAGTAAAAATAAAATAAAAAAAACATTTCCCAGATATAACTGTACATTTCTTTTTCAAAACAAGGATCATTTGATTGATTTTTTTGCGGGGGGGGGGGAGGTGGTCTGGTCGTGGGGCCTGAACTCTGGACCTGGGCGCTGTTCCTCAGCTCTTCAGCTCAAGGCTAGTGCTCTACCACTTGAGCCACAGCACCACTTCCCAGCTTTTTCCTTTTTGCTTATGTGGTGCTGAGGAATTGAACCGGGCCTCATGCATGCAAGGCAAGCGCTCTACCACTGAGCCACCTTCCCAGCCCCAAAACAAGGATCATTTGAAATTGTAGTTTTGTGGTCTTTTTTTTTTTTTTGGTTCAAGGCTTGGGCTTGAACTCAGGGCCTGAACATTGTCACCAACCAACCCTGCCTCTTCCCCCACTCCCCCCAAATCTAACACTCTACCACTAGAGCCCCAACTCTTTCCCGCTTTGGTGGTTGATTGGAGATAAGTGTGTCAGTTTTGTCTGCTCAGGCTGGTTTCAGACTGCAATCCTCAGATCTCAGCCATCTGAGTAGCTAGGATTACTGGCGCACGCCTGTGATCCAAGAGCATGTGACTTTTGTCCTTTTGTTGTTGTTGGCCATAGGGCTTGAGCTACGGGCCTGGGCACTGTTCTTGAGTTCTTTTCCTTTCCTAAGGCTAGCATTCTACTGCTTTGAGCCCCAGTGCCACTTCCAGTTTTCTGGTAGTTAATTGGAGGTAAGAGTCTCATGGATTTTCTTATCCAAGTTGGTTTTGAATCATGATTCTCAGATCTCAGCCTCCTGAGTACCTACGATTACAGGTGTGCACCACGCCCAGCTCTTGACAATTTTTGATTAGCCTAATTGGCTCTGATATTTTGATGAAATAGCCACTCAGATTTCTGCTCTGATCTACACAGGACTACTTTGACCCTTTCTGTATCATTATGAGTAGAGGGCTCTGTTTCCTTCCCTCTCCTTCAGCCCCAGAGATAGGGTACAAAGTTGTGAGCACTCTTCTGTCCCCACAATTGGTACACCTTTGCTCTGATGCTTTGTGCTCCAGATCCCAGATTGCAGCTTGCCTCTGGAACATTTGTTCTATTGCTTTTCTCTATAGACTGAAGGCTCCTCAGGGGCAACAGAAAAAGTGAAGAAGGGGTTGTCTGACTTCTTAGGGGTGATCTCAGACACCTTTGCCCCCTCACCGGACAAAACCATTGACTGCGATGTCATCACCCTGATGGGCACTCCCTCTGGCACAGCTGAGCCTTACGATGGCACCAAGGTATTCACTGACAGTGTTCTGAGTATATGTTAGGTCTTAGCTTCCAACTCTGGTCCACTCATAAGAACAACAAAAAGGGTTGGGAATGTGGCTTAGTGGTAGAGTGCTTTCCTAGCATGCATGAAACCCTGGGTTTGATTCCTCAGTACCTCATAAACAGAAAACATAAACAGCCAGTAGTGGTACGGTGGCTCAAGTGGTAGAGCATTAGCCTTGACTAAAAGAAAAGTAGCTCAGGGACTGTGTCTAGGCCCTGAGTTCAAGCTCCAGGACTGGCAAAAAATAAATATAGAGAACACCAATAAGGAGAAGATAATTACTGTATCATTAAACCCCTAATTGCATCACCTAATGATAATCTGACTTCTTGTTGGTCTATAGCCCTCCATTTCTTTTTGTTCAAACACAGGTAAAGATAGGTTGGAGTTTTTATTTTTTAACAAATAGGCACTTTATGTTTTGTTTTTGTTTTTCTGCTGGTCCCTGGGCTTGAACTCAGGGCCTAGGCACTGTCCCTGAGCTTGTTTTGTTTAAGGCTAGCACTCTACCACTTGAGCCACAGCGCCACTTCTGGTTTTCTGGTGGTTTATTGGAGATAAGAGTCTGACAGATTTTCTTGCCCGAGCTGGCTTTGAACTGTGATCTCAGCCTCCTGAGTAACTAGGATTACAGGCATGAGCCACTGGCCCCGGGCTTGAAAGTTATTAAGTATAAGATTTTAAGTTGTGACAACAATGACTCATCACCAAAACCATTTGCTGAAGTTCTGTTGTAGATAGCCTGTGCTTGGTGTAATGCTGAGGAAGATAAAGATTTCTGTTTATCAACTGAGCTCTGCCCCCCTGTGGCCCTAGTGGGAACATAGCATATATGACACTTGGCTGACCAGTGCCAGAATTTGAATTTTAAAATTTTTCATTGCTAGAGTATGGAGCCTTTTGCCTAATAAATGCTGAGTAAGCTACCTGCCCCTCTACTCCTAGCCCTAGAAATGATTGGTGAATGGTTTCAATTTAGGGATAGTAGGATTATTTCATGACTTGCCACTAAATTTGGACCCTATTAATATAATTGCATTTTCTGTCTTTCAAATTTCACCTATTTTAGCATTTTAAACAATTTTATAGCCTGCTTACTTTATTTGTATAGTTTCCTGGTGTAGAATATTGAGTTAAAGAGCACTTTTTTGGGAGCCCCAGTTCTAGGTTTTAGTCCAGTGCCATGGGCTCTGTGGGTTTGTGGAATTGGGTTGTGGTTGATATCCTATATAAAAGGATACTTTCTATGTCCAGCTTCCAGAATTTCTTTTTCCCTTTTCTGCCTCACAGGCTCGTCTCTACAGTCTGCAGTCAGACCCAGCAACCTACTGCAATGAACCTGATGGTGAGGGGGTAGCAGTGAGGGACTTGTGGGGCAGGCAGCCCAAGAAGGGATGCATGGTGGGCTCAGTTTGTCTCAGGGCCAAATACCTCCTAAGTTGAGGATTCACATACCTTTCATCCTGGGATGGTTTGGTGGTCCTTGTTCCTCACTGCCTTTATTCCAGCTCTGTCCTCTACAGAGACTTTGCTTAAAAACCTTGCTCTTTACCCTCTTTGCCCAGCCTCCTCCCAGCCCTTCCCTACCTGCATTCGTTTAGTTCCTGTTCGCTAAGACCCTGTCACTCAGTGAGCCTTATGCTGGGAACTAGAGACCAGGAAGAGTCAAACCCTCAAACTGGCCCATTCTTCCAGGAGCAGGCTGTTAAGAGGGAGACAAAGGGAAAGGAGAATCAAGCAGAGATGGTAAGGAGTAGAGTGCCTGCTTCTGCAGGAAGATAGAGAACACTAAACCAGCTGAATGAGCCTAGGAAGTGAACTTGAATTGAGGACTTAATAATGAATTAGAGTGGGTACCCATGGCTCAAGCCTGTAATCCTAGCTGCTTAGGTGTCTGAGCTCTGAGGATCACAGTTCAAAGCCAGCCTGAGCAGAAAAGTCCATGAAACTTTTAACTCCATTTAACCACTAAAAAGCCAGAAGTATTTCAAGTGGTAGTAGCTCAAGTGGTAGAGCACTAGCCTTGAGTGAAAAAAAAAAAAGAAAAAAAAAAGCTTAGGGACAGCACCTGAGTTCAAGGAGAGGCTCTGAGTTCAAGACCCAGGACCAACAAGAAAGAAAAAGAGAGGCGGGGAGGGCGAGGGAGAGGATGAATTAGTAGTAAATTAAATGTTTTATTTTTAGAAGCAGGGAAGGGCATTCAGGCAAGGCAATGGTAGATCTGAGCAGAGAGCTCGTCACATTTTGGTGACACTGGATTAAAGAGAGTACATGGGACAGTGAAGGCAGGCTGAGAAAGCCAGGTACAGAGAGCTGTTTGTGCCAGGCCAAGCAGCTTTAATTTGGCTCTGAAAGGTTCGTAGTAGTAGTTCTGGTCCTGTTTTAGTCACAGAGGCCTTTTAAAAACCTATTGAAAATGACAACTTTTTTTGTGCAGTGTGGGAATTCTTTGACCCTTTGAAAAGCATCTGAGGACCCTACAAAAAGCCCTCCCTCCTGTAGAGAATTGTTGGAGGGTTTTGAGGCTTGGGGTAATCACTTATTGAATCATGAAGTAACCTTTGAGGCCATGTTGTAAAGGATGAAGTAAACAGACAGAGATGAGGTAGGAGGCATGATAGGAATCCCTATGTCAGAGGCAAGACCAGAGATGGTATGGAACGGAGTGCATGTAGGAGACACTGGGTAAGTAAGAGTGAGTAGACAAAGGAGTCTCAAATAGCCCCCAGGTTTCTGATGGGCAACTCAGAAGAAAAATGAGCACCCAGATTTGCAATAAATCTGAAGCTCAGCAGAGTAGTCTGGGTTGCAAAAATGGAGGGGCTGGGGATGTGGCTTAGTGGTAGAGTGATTGCCTAACATGCATGAAACCCTGCGTTCGATTTCTCAGTACCACATACATAGAAAAAGCCAGAAGTGGTGGTATGGCCCAAGTGTTAGAGCCTTAAGCAAAAAGAGCTCAGGGATAGCACC
>NW_012267267.1:2023459-2052985 GCF_000151885.1 Dipodomys ordii
TCCCAGCCCAGTACCAAAATATTTTTGAATAAATTTAAAAAGAGGGAGGAGAAGGTTAAAATTCATGGTTTAGTGAAGATTATCTTATGAGTAAAATAGAAAGTGAGAAGAGGTAAGGAAAGGAAAGAAAAATAAGCAGCCCATGAAGACTCACAGAAACCAGGAGCTCCTGGTGAGAATTGATTTGTGCAGCTACATGAGAGAAGACAGGAAAGCAGCCAGTGACTGGATCCTTGGATCCACTGGTGACCTGAGGACAGCTATTTCAGAGATGGGGACTCAATAGCCAGGTGCAATGGATTAAATGCTAGCTGGGGCATGAGAAAATGGAGAGCACATCATTTTCTACAGATCACTGAGGTGCTACACCCTCATCCTAGTAGGGCCCAACCACTTTCTCACCTTGACCTATCCCCAACCTTGGGCCAAAAGAATAAAAACCTTAAGTTTTCTTTATTGCCCTTGTAGTCTTAAGTATATTTTGTAGGCCCCATGTTCTTTCCCCAGACCCAGGGATCTGACCATCAGCGTCTGTCCCCCTGCAGGGCCCCCGGAATTGTTTGACGCCTGGCTTTCCCAGTTCTGCTTGGAGGAGAAGAAGGGGGAGATCTCAGAACTCCTTGTAGGCAGCCCCTCCATCCGGGCCCTCTACACCAAGATGGTGAGGGCTCAGTCAGCAAGACCTCTGCTGGCTCCAGGCTTGAGGTGTTGGGAAGTGGGAGGGACATAGGCAATGGGAAAACATGCCAGACTGTCCTGAGCCAAGAATCTGCATAAAAGAGGCAGGTTGGCCAAGGCTCTGGCTCTCAGAAAATGGTAAGAAAGGGAAGGGCCAGCCAAGCCAGATGGGAGTTACTTTATCCTTTCTTGGCCAAGCTCTAAGGGAAGGTGGGTGTGGCTCAAACAAGGTGAGATAGAAGAACTTGTACAGTTAACTGCAAAGCCACTTTCTCAGTCTGCAATTCAGAGCCTGGGGGCAGACTGATAAGGCTGGGGACCCAAAACCTGCACAATATTTACAAATTCTCACCTCTACTTTGCCCTCTATCTAGGTTCCAGCAGCTGTTTCCCATTCAGAATTCTGGCATCGGTATTTCTATAAAGTCCATCAACTAGAGCAGGTATGCTGGTCTAACTTGGGAGGTAACCGTTCAGCCTGGGGTACAGAAAAAAAAGCAGGCTGAGACTAGGAAGAGGGTAGCTTGACTGTTCTTAGACATTCCTCCCCTTTCTGCAGGAGGAGGCCCGAAGGGATGCCCTGAAGCAGCGGGCAGAACAGAGTGTCACTGAAGAGCCTGGCTGGGAAGAGGAAGAAGGTAAGTGGTGTTGAGGTGTGGTAGGGAAATGACAAGTCTGTCTGTGAGGCTCTAGCCAGTGAGCACAGTATATGTGCTGAGCATAGGTGGATAACAGAATGTCAAACAAGGTTGGTGAAAACCTACGTTTAGAGAAATCACTACTGTCATTTGGACATACTGCCCTGGACCAATTACTTCACTGTCCCTGGGAACAGAATGAAAAATCCAGATTTTCCCTTCCTCATTTTTTATTTATTTTTTTCTGTCAGTTTTGGGGCCTGAACTCAGCCTGGGTGCTGTCCCTCAGCTCTTCAGCTCAAGGCTAGTGCTCTACCACTTGAGCCACAGCACCACTTGGGCTTTTTTTTTTTTTTTTGCTTAGGTGGTGCTGAGGAATCAAACCCAGGGCCTCATACATGCAAGGCAAGCACTCTACCAGTGAGCCACCTTCCCAGTCCCCCTCACCTTTAAATAAGACTGTAGGATCCTGTCCCAAAGCCAGCCTGGGCAGGAAAGTTCCTGAGACTCTTTTCTCCAGTAAACTACTCAGAAACAATCTGGAAGTGGTGCTATGGCTCAAGTGGTAGAGCTTAAGCCTTGAGAAAAAGAATTTTAGGGACAATGGCCAGGCCCTGAGTTCAAGCCCCAGGAATGGGAGGGTGGAGGGAAAGGATACTTTTATTTATTTATTTTTTTAATTTTTTTTTTGGGTCCGGTCATGGGGCCTGAACTCTGGGCCTGGGCGCTGTCCCTCAGCTCTTCAGCTCAAGGCTAGCGCTCTACCACTTGAGCCACAGCGCCACTTCTGGCTTTTTTCTTTTTGCTTATGTGGTGCTGAGGAATTGAACCCAGGGCCTTGAGCATGCAAGGCAAGCGCTCTACCACTGAGCCACCTTCACAGCCCGATACTTTAATTTATTAAGTACTTATACTATACTACCTTCCCAGCCTATGCTAAGAGCATTATATGTATAGTCCTTACTGTGTAGGAAGGACTCCATTGTCACTTTCACCATTGAGGTCGGAAGTTAAAAGAGAAATGGGCTTGCCAAATTATGAACTTAAGATGTAGCACAGCCCAGTCTGAACCCCAGCTAACCCACTTTCAAGCAGCCCAGCAGAGCCCTGGAAGCAAGCAGGGCTTTGACTACAGGGAGTGTCTGCAGAAGAACCATGATGGGGCAGGGGTGAAGGAAATGGTGCTAGTCTTCATTGGAGTAAAAAACTTGGTTGTCTTGAAGTTGGCTGGGGTCACTGCCCTCTGTTTTCTACCTTTCTTTCTCTACAGAGGATCTTGTGGGCATTTCACCATCTCCAAAAGAGGCAAATGTTCCTGTGACCAAAACTTCTATATCCTCTGAAGGAAGGCCTGTCCCCCAGGGTTCCTGTGAAGAGACCCTTGGGACCTCAGTGGAGGCCCCAGCAGAGGTGACTCCATCAGAGAGCAGCGAGAGCATCTCACTCGTAACACAGATTGCCAACCCTGCCACTGCACTTGAGGCACCAGTGCTACCCAAAGACCTGTCCCAAAAGCTGTTTGAAGCATCTTTGGAGGAACAGAGCCTGACTGTGGATGAGGGAGAGACTGGTCCACCACCCCCAGTTCCCTCCAAGCCTCTAACCCCAGCTGGTCGCCCCAGTGGCCCAGAGCCTAGGCCTCCAGCCAGAGTAGAGACTCTGAGGGAGGAGGCACCTACAGACTTACGAGTGTTCGAACTGAATTCAGATAGTGGGAAGTCTACCCCTTCTAACAATGGCAAGAAAGGTAGGTCTGGCAGCCCAAACTTGGGGTGGGCAGGCCAAGAAAGAGTTGCCACCTTAAAAGGTAGATGTGCCTCTTTGTTCTTTTCACAGTTCTAAGAGCAGATTTTCTTTGAGATACTGATGAGGACAGCTGCTATTTATTGTAACTGTATTTTAATTAAGTCTGTCATCACATGGTCTCTGAAAGAAGGCAGTGCCATACATTTGGGATTAGTGTCAATGAAGTAGGGTGTATGCTAAGCCTTGTACTAAATGTCACCTGGCATTTCAGTTTCATCTGCACCTCACAACCTATGAGGTCAGCACTGTTATCTTCATTTTACAGGGAAGAAAATGAGGCCCAGAAATGTTAGGTGACTTGGTTCCTCATTGTATAGCCTCCCTGATTTTATAGCCATGCTCATAACTGGTACACTCTGCCAATATCTGTCCTTTTGGACAGTTCAGCCTTGCCTGGGTTGGGAGTTCTATGATGTTCATACCAGCAGGGTCTTCTCCCCTTTGGAACTTTGGGAAAATGTCAGCTTCCCTAAACGTTCATTATTATTAGGAAATAAGTAAAAGCTCCACATACTATTTAATGAGAATGAATTTGGGGTGACCCAGCTTCCATTATAGAGCTTTAGTTTCTTATCTGTATCAGGGAGATTTAGACTAGACACTACAATTTATGTCAAAGAGCAACCTCTTTAGCTCCAGGAATTAAAGGACAAGGATAGACATAATGTTAGCTTGTCACCTACAGAATCCCCTCTCTGGAGATTACCAGTTGTTAGCAAGACTGCCCCACCCCACTTGACATACATGCTGCTCTTGGCACTAACACTTAGTACCTGTCACAGCCTAAAGCTTGTCTATCAGGTGAGGCCTGGCCTACTGCACAATGAGGGACTGGTTTGATGTAGTGGATGGACAATGGACCCATCCTGGCCTTCTCTTCTTGCTGATGGGAACTTCAGGGTTTCCAGTGTCTTAACACAGTGCTTTCTTTTTGCCTGGTTCAGTGAGGTCATCCATTCAGCTCCTGCTTGCTCTTTATGAGACATGAGGGGGGAGGGGCAGAAGTGGAGATCTTTGTGATGAAGCATGAAGCAGTATGGGACAGGCTAGATACTGGAGGTGTTGAGAGAAAGAAGGAATCTGAGCATCAGCGCTGTCTCACCGAGGAGACTGTGTTGGAGAGGTGGGGCAGGTGCTGGTGGTAGTCTAGGCTGAAGGCATGTTTAATAGGTGATGACAAAACTCCCTTGACAACTCCGGTTGTCTCCCTGGAGAGGGAGGTACAAGAAGGGCAGATGGATTGGTTCTTGAGCAGAATTTAAGAGCTTAATATCTTAAGCTGGAATCAGAAGTTTGGACCTCGTGCCATAAAGCAGCAGATAGAGAGGCTAAGGCTCTCTGTATCTAAGGCTCTTGGTTCAAGTCTCAACTTTGCTACTAAGCCACATGACTTCAGAAATTTCTGATTTTCTGTAAGCCTCTATTTACTCCTTTAATATATTGAAGGTAATTGTTTTGGGATAGACTTTCTCAGGAAACTTGGGAGATCTCTGACCTGGGAAGTGAAGATAATAATAGCAAGAGGTAACATTTGTTGAGCATTTTCTATGTGTCTACACCTATGCAAAGCACTGAATGTGCCTATCATTCAAACCTCCCCAAAGCCTTCTAAGAACTGTGCAGTTTCTCATCTTTTGTTTGGTAGAAATCTAAGATCACTTACCCCGAGATCACTAATTTTTGAGCAGCATGTAAAATAACCATGTAGAAGGGTAAAAGAAGGTGATGGGCCTGACAGGTATAGTAACTTGGCTGGATGGGTAGCATCAGGGCCCTTTGAAAGTATGGGGATTTAAGTTCATACCCTGGGTGCTTGGTAGGCAGGCATTCACCCCTTGAGTCTTGCCCCTTATCTTTTTGGGTTATTTTTCACATAAGGTCTTATACTTTTTGCCCCAGCTAGCCTCAGACCATAATCCTATCTGTGACTGTGTTGACAGTCTGGAACCACTGTACCCAGCTTGTTTTGTTGAGATGGAAGTATAGCTAACTTGCCTAGGCTAGCCTCAAACTTCGTATCTCTTATCTCCATTTCCCAATTAAATAATTAGAGAGGTATGCTACACCTGATCTTGAACTCATCTGGGGCTTGAACTCAGGCCTGGGCACTGTTCCTGAGCTTTTCCTAGTCAAGGCTGACACTCTACCACTTGAGCCACAGCTATACCTCCTGGGGTTTTTTTATGGGTCCGGTTGTGGGGCCTGAACTCGGCCTAGGTGCCCCTCAGCTCTTCAGTTCATGGCTGGCACTCTACAACTTGAGCCACAGCGCCACTTCCGGCTTTTTTCTTTTTTCTTATGTGGTGCTGAGGAATCGAACCCAGGGCCTCATGCATGCAAGGCAAATGCTCTACCTCTGAGCCACCTTCCCAGGCCCTACCTCCTGTTTTTGGTTGTTGGTTTTTTGTTTTTGTTTTTTTTGTTCCGGTTGTGGGGCCTGAACTCTGGGCCTGGGCACTATCCCTCAGCTCTTCAGCTCAAGGCTAGCGCTCTACCACTTGAGCCACAGCGCCACTTCCAGCTTTTTTTCCTTTTTGCTTATGTGGTGCTAAGGAATCGAACCCAGGGCCTCATACATTCGAGGCAAGTGCTCTACCACTGAGCCACCTTCCCAGACCCTACCTCTTAGTTTTTGAAGATGAGTCTCGCAGACTTTCCTGCCAGGCTGGCTTTGAACCTCAATCTACAGATCTCAGCTTCCTGAATAGCTAGGATTGCAGGTGTAAGCTATCAGTGCCTGGCACCTTATCTTTTGTTTTTTTTTTTGAGGCAGTATCTCACTGTAACCTGGCTAGCCTATAACTCACAAACTTCTTGCCTTTGTTGCCTGAGAGCTGAGATTATATGTATGTACCACTACACCCAGCATTTCTTTTGTACTTTTTCCCAGCTACATTCAGTCGCAAAGGTGCAGGCACAGAGCAGATGGGAAGTTGGATTTAACTAGAGTCCACATTTAATAAGGTAAAATCAATGTAAGAAAAGGAAAGTATATGCAAGAAATGATCAGAATGTGGTCTTGTATTCTTAGCTGGGTAGGGGAGGGAATGAGAGGGTAGTGAAACAATTAGAGCTAAAGAATTATAGGTTCCATTTGGAATTAGGCTGCAAAGAGAAAATGTACTGGTTGGAGAGGTGAAATTGAGATGGGGGCGTTGCAGAAAAGGCACTCAACTACTCTGTGTTGCCTTGAGTACATTTGAGGGCATGTGAAAGGAGCAGCTATGGATATGATGCACAGCCACTCTACTAGTCAGTTTGGTGGGAAAAGCCAGTGACTTAGAACAGGTTACAACAGTGGGAATGTAGTAGAAGAAAAAATTTCCCCTTTAGCAAAAAAATTCGTGATTTTGAGTTGTTTTTTGAGGTACTGGAGATCCAACCCAGGTATTCATGAATGCTAGGTAGGCATTCTTATCACTGAGCCACACCCCAACCCAGGAAGAAATCTTAAAAGAATGTTGTTAGTCTTGGTAATACATTCATAGCACTCAAAAGACAGAGGCAAGAGAATCAGGAGTTTGAGACCAGCCTGAGCTATCTAGTGAATCCCAGGGTAACCTGAGTTATATAATGAGATTTTCCAAAAAAGAAGGCTGGGTTGTAGCTTAGTGGTAGACCACTTGCCTAGCTCTAGCATGTGCAAGGCCCTGGGTTTAGTCCCCAGCATGAAAGAAGAAAAAAAAAGATGGAGGTTTGGGAACTGACTCTTTTCCCTTACACACCCATATCCTCAGATGACACAAAGCATGGCCTTTGGGTACAGCAAGGCCTTGTGTCATTGCAGAGTTGCTTCCACCTGCATTATGTCCCAGGGTTTATCTGCTCAGCTGCTCAGTCAGGGGAGAGAAGCTTAGGGCAGGTTTAAAGCCCAAGGCCCTGGTTTGAAGGCCTTCACCATCAACTATAGAACATAGAAGCTGTTTTTGTCTGTCTGAGGAAGCAGAACCACTTATGCAGAATAAGATTAATTGTAACCTCACTCTGAGGTTAGTAGTCAACTGAGAACAAAAACCAGAAGGAGTCAGACTCTGTCTTGAAGTCCTGCGTTGTATAGATCAGGTGTCATATGCACAGTGCAATAGAGAGCTTAGCACACTCATGATGTGACAGGACAGGGTGGCAAGAAGAGGCCATTGGTGGCCAGATTCACATCCAACCCTGCTGGTGAAGCCTTCATTCAGTGTATAAACTGGAACTGGTATATTTACCCAGAGGATGGATGTGCATGCTTCAAAAATGAGCTGGTAGGGCTGGGAAGGTGGCTCAGTGGTAGAGCGCTTGCCTTGCATGCATGAGGCCCTGGGTTTGATTCCTCAGCACCACATAAGCAAAAAGAAAAAAGCTGGAAGTGGCGCTGTGGCTCAAGTGGTAGAGCGCTAGCCTTGAGCTGAAGAGCTGAGGACAGCGCCCAGGCCCAGAGTTCAGGCCCCACGACCGGATCCCCCCCCACCCAAAAAAAAAATGAGCTGGTAAAGCCTGGCACTGGTGGCTCATGCCTATAAATTTTAGCTACTCAGAAGGCAGGGAAGGTGGCTTAAGTGGTAGAGCACTCACCTTGAGCTGAAGAGCTGAGGGGCAGCACCCAGGCCCAGAGTTCAAGCCCCACAACCAACAACAAAAAAAAGAGGCTGAGATCTGAGGATCGCAGTTGAAAGCCAGCTCAGGAAGGAAAATTTGAGATTTTTCTCTTTCTTTCTTTTTTTTTTTTTTTTTGTCAGTTGTGGAGCCTGAACTCTGGGCCTGGGCGCTGTCCCTCAGCTCTTCAGCTCAAGGCTACGCTCTACCACTTGAACCACAGCACTACTTCTGACTCTTTCTGCTTATGTGATGCTGAGGAATTGAACCCAGGGCTTCATGCATGCAAGGCAAGCACTCTACCACTGAGCCATATTCCCAGCCCTATCATGAGATTCTCATCTCCAGTTAACCACCAGAAAACCAGAAGTGGCACTGTGGCTTAAGTGGTAGAGTGCTAGCCTTGAGCTGACAGAGCTCAGCGACAGTGCCGAGACCCAGAGTTCAAGCCCCATGACCAACAACAACAAAAAAAGAAGTGGAAGGATTTGCCCTAGCATTTAAGCCTAATGAGGGGATTTCAGGTCCTGAAGACTGAAGGAAATGTCATGCCACATCCACACCTCTTAGGTGAAGAGTCAACTCCCAAGTCAAGCTACTGAGCTACAGCAAGCTACACTAGAGGGTACATATCTACTATGTACATGTGTAATTGTTACTTTACGTTCATATTTTAATTCTAACACCACTTTTTCTCAAACTGCAGGCCCAAGTCTCCAAAGAATCACCCAGTTTGTAAAGCAGAATCCTGGGCGACCACCTGGTTGCTGAATCCCATAGGGGACTGGAAATAGGGAGGATAGGAATTGCATTCTGATAAGTTTTTCCAAAGTTCTTTGCAAAGACAGTGATTTTATCCTAATTTTATAAATAGACTGAAACCCAGAACAATTTGTCCATGACCGTACAGTAGGTCTAGGAGTGAGTGATACTCAACCAGGTGTGCTGGCTCCAGAGACCACAACACTCATGATGAGGAAGAAGGTGCAGTGCTAGCCGCTTGTACAGAATGCAGAGCAAGCCAATTTATGTAGTTCACTTCTTACTAATAACTTTCACATGCAGGCTTTTAGTTTGCCTATTAGACCATTCCCAAGTAGCAGTGTTTATGACAGTAGTCTAGACACCATACTTTAGTGGTGTAGATTCATGTAGATAAGGAGTTGGTAAACATTGCCTGGGGCCAGGTCACAAATGTTCCCATACAGTCTGTATGGGAACTACTGAGCTCTGCTGTGAAAACGCGAGAGTGGCCAGACAGGTAAACAAATGGATGGCTTATTCTGGAATTTTACTTCCAGAAAAAGGTGGTAGGCTGGATTTGATCCCTGGGCCATGATTTCACCTACTGGTTTAGAGAAAGGGTCTTGGAATATTCATTATTCACCTGCATGTTCTGAGTACCAGGAATACATAAGAAAAACAAAGCTCCTGGTTCTTCCATTGTAGCTCTGTGTTATTAGTAAGTATGGTAAATGTGACAATGTAATATATTAGAAAGTGATAAATATGCTGGAAAAGGTTGAAGAAAGGTGAGGTTGAGGAAAGCATGAAGGGTTGGGAAGTTGGCCTTACAGATAACCAAGGAGGATTCTGGTATAGAAACAACCACTAAAAGGCATTGCCTGGTATCTGCCAATAGGAACCAGGTCAGTGCAGGTAGAATGGTAAGGGGAAAGAGGCTCATGTTTCCCCTGGTAGATTCATGTGGCTCCTTGAAGGCCTCTGGGCCAGTGTGCTTCTCCACTGATTTTTTTCAGTATTGGGGTTGGAATTTAGCTTTGTGCTTGCTTTATACTCTGCTACTTGAGCCACATCTCCAGTCCGCCTCTCCATTCTTCACTTGCCTTTTCTAACTTAATGGTTTCAGACTAGTTTGCCATAATATATATAAAGTTCTCCAGCCTCCCTTTAAAAAGTCATATCATTTTCTGTCAGGTAACTATTATCATCCATTTGTGTTATTCCCTATTCTGAGTTTTCTTCACTATAGTGTATCACTATAGTGAAAATGGTTTGACCACTTTTTTTTTTTTTTTGGGTCCGGTTGTGGGGCCTGAACTCTGCGCCTGGGCGCTGTCCCTAAGCTCTCAAGGCTAGCGCTCTACCACTTGAGCCACAGCGCCACTTCCGGCTTTTTTCTTTTTGCTTATGTGGTGCTGAGGAATCGAACCCAGGGCCCCATGCATGCAAGGCAAGTGCTCTACCACTGAGCCACCTTCCCAGCCCCAACACTTTTTTTTTTAACTGAATTAATACTTTTCCTTAGACTCCTAGAAGTGAAATCACTAAGCCAAGAGTAAAGTAGTCTATAAAGACTACTTTTTAGCCAGGCTCACACCTGTAATCCTAGCTACTCAAGGGGCTGAGACCTGAGGATCGTGGTTCAAAGCTAGCCCGAGCAGGAAAGTCCCTGAGACTCTTATCTCTAATTACCACCAGAAAATTGGAAGTGATGCTGTGGCTCAAGTGGTAGAGCACTAGCCTTGAGCTGAAGAGTGCAGGGACAGTGTCCAGGCCCAGAGTTCAAGTCCCACGACTGAGGGAAAAAAAAAAGCCCATTCTTGTAAGGCTAGAGGCATGGCTTAAATGGTAAGTACCAGCTGTGAGCAATAAAGCCTCATGAGTGCCCCTAAAGGAACAGCAAAAAGCTGTGTTGTATACTTCCAGCTGTTTTAAAGATTGTTATTACATCTAGTAAAACCCTTTAGATACCCCCTTCCTGTCCTGTGTTGCCTTTTACACTGTGGTTTGTGTTTTCAGGCTCAAGCACAGACATCAGTGAGGACTGGGAGAAAGACTTTGACTTGGACATGACCGAAGAAGAAGTACAGATGGCACTTTCCAAAGTGGATGCCTCTGGTGAGGTGAGTGAGCCCAGTCAGCCACAGGCAAGCCAGGCCAGTGGTGTCAGGCTCCAAGACACTTCCCATAAAACTGTGCTGTCCACTCAGAGAGTATCCCTGCATTTGGATGAGCTAGCAGGCTGTACAGGAAGTGAGGTGAGGCCTAGCTCTCTACCCCCTGACAGTTGTCAGTAGCAGCTCTGCTTTTTTTCAATTCAAGAGTGGATGAATGAAAAAATCCTTGGCCTTAGCTTTGTATCATAATTACCCAAGGAACTACTTAACAGATTCTAGCCAGGTGCCAGTGGCTCACATCTGTAATCCTATCTACTCAGGAGGCTGAGATCTGAAGATGGTGATTTGAAGCTAGCCCAGGCAGGAATGTCCATGAGACTCTTTTCTTCAATTAACCACAAAAAGCCAGAAATGGAGCTGTGGCTCAAGTGGTAAGAGTGCTAGTCTTGAGCACAAAAGCTCAGGGGACAACTCCTAGGCCCTGATTTTAAGCCCCAGTGCCAGCAAAAAAAAAAAAAACATACATCAGGGTCAATCTGTAATCCCAGCACTCATAAGCATAAGCTCAAGGGCCAACTTGGACTACATAACAAGACCCTGTCTCAATATAGATACATATATAGATAATGAGCCCTGCCCAGACCTTATGACTTATGGTTCCCAAATGTGGGGCCTCAACAAGTTCCTGTCCTTAAAGACAAAAGACCAATGTGATAGACAGCAAGTCACTCACTTGACCTTTCTAGATCTAATACATGGAATTGATGATACTACTTGACTTATAAGTTACAATGAGGTATGCATGTAAACAGGTCAAGCATGGTGACTGGGTTATATAGTAGCCTTCAGTAAACATTAGTGATGCACACCAAAAAACCCATTCCAGTTACTGACCTTAAATAAGCCTTTAATTGCTTTTACTCTTTGCTTCTTCCCAGAATGAGGCTTTGGTTATTTGGTTATTATGGTGTTAGGAATGGAGGAACCCAGAGCCTCATGCATACTAGGCAACTGCCTACAATTGAGAGATTATTTAGAATTAGAGTCTAAAACAGCTAAAGGTTCTCACAGCTAATTTTTGACAAGACCAAACGTTCAGTCTAGAAAAGATGGATGTGTTACTTCCATTATTACATAAGAATCATATGGCCAGGCGCTGGTGGCTCATGCCGGTAATCCTAGCTACTCAGAAAGCTGAGCTCTAGGACTGGGAAGGTGGCTCAGTGGTAGAGTGCTTGCCTTGCATGCATGAGGCCCTGGGTTCAATTCCTCAGCACCACAGAAGCAAAAAGAAAAAAGCCGGAAGTGGCGCTGTGGCTCAAGTGGTAGAGCACTAGCTTTGAGCTGAAGAGTTGAGGGACAGTGCCCAGGCCCAGAGTTCAGGCCCCACGACCATACCCCCCCCCCCCCAAAAAAAAAAAGAAAGCTGAACTCTGAGGATCATGGTTCAAGTCTAGCCTGGGCAGGAAGTCATGAGATTTTAGCTCCAATTAACCACCAGAAAAAGTGCTGTAGCTCAAAGTGGTAGATTGCTAACCTTGTACAAAAGAGCTCAGGGATAGCACCCAAGCCCTGAGTTTGAGCACCACAACCAACAAAAAGAAAAAAAAATCATGTAATTCCTCTGTCATATGGGCAGATTAGAAAGACCTGTGAAGGTCTAGTCTTTCCAGTTGGGAAGCTAAAGCCTCAAAGGACATAGTGACCTGTATTCAAGACTATTTTGGACCTAGAACTTCACTGTACCCAGCAGAGAAGGCCCACAGTGTCCTTTCATGATATATAAGCAGTTGCTAGTTTCTGTGCCTTTGGCAACTCTCTTTAAAACTTGATGAGTAGGGCTGGGAATGTGGCTTAGTGGTAGAGTACTTGCCTAGCATGCATGAAGCCCTGGGTTCAGTTCCTCCATACCACATAAACAGAAAAACCCAGAAGTGGCATGTGGCTCCAGTGGCAGAGTGCTAGCTCAAGGACAGTGCCTAGACCCTGAGTTCAAACCCCCAGGACTGGCAAAAAAAAAAAAAAACCTTGATGAGTAGAGTTAGGGATGCAGCTCAGTAGTAAAGCACTTGCCTAGCATTTGCTGAGGCCCTGGGTTTGATCCTTAGCAATGTAATAAAAACCCCAACCTGCCATGCAGTATACCTGATCAGTCATTCTGCAGCCCATCATATCAGGGATGAGCTGATAGTAGGCCAGGAGTAACAAGGCAAGAGAAAAGAGATTTAAGCCAAGAGCTAAGGTGCTGGCCACTGATAAAGACTTTGTGAGCATGTACATGTACTATACCCTGCTTTTAGTTACAGTGCCAAGTGTGTTCAACAGGAGCCAGGTTCTCTTTTGTTGTTGTTTTGTTGTTGGTTGGTTGTGGGGGCTTGACTCTGGCCCTGGGCGTTATCCCTCAGCTATTCAGGGCAAAGTGAGCACTCTACCTGAGCCACAGTGCCACTTATGGTTTTCTAGTAGTTAATTGGAGATAAGAGTCTCATGGATTTCCTGCTTGAGCTGGCTTTGAACTGCAATCCTCAGATCTCAGCCTCCTAAGTAGCTAGAATTCAGGTATGAGCCACCAGCATCCAGCTGAGCCAGGTTCTCTTAAGGAAATGACTTAAGGGTTTGGTTCTTTAGGTGTCCCTTGTAGTGTCCAGAATTGGTTGGTGTCAGTACTTCCTTTGGGTATGAAACAGTCAAAGCAACAACAAGCCCTTCCCTCATGCTTGCCCAGATATGGTCCTACATTGTCTGGAAGGTCATGAATTCTCTTTCACAGCAGGGCCAGGGTATGGCTCAGAGTTGGGGCTGGGGTCAGCTATCCAGAATGGAGGTGGCTTTGCTTAGCAAGGGGAAAGTTGGGTCCGGGCTTGACTCAGAGGAGTAAGTGTGTTTGTGTTCTCCATTATCCTCTTACATTTGCAGCTGGAAGATGTAGAGTGGGAGGACTGGGAATGAGGGGAGCCATGCAAGCTGCTCCCCAACCTCTGCGACACCTCTCACCTCCCTCGCTCATCTCAGCCAAGCCCTGGAAGACACTGACTGAGAATGTCCCTCCAGAGGTCTCTACCATCCAGATACTGGTGGCTCCCTGCTGCTCTTTGGGCCTCTGATCACACCTGGGAAGGGGCTTTCTTAAATCCAAAACCCAGAAATCTGACTTGTGCCAACCTTAGGATCACCTAAGGGGAAGGACACTACCCTGTCACTGGAGAGCCTACATTTCTTGCTGAATGTCCACTGATCCCATGATCTTCTGTTGGGAAGCCCCAGGGGAGAATGCTAGCCCTTCTGTGTGGAGACAGTTGAGCCACCAGTCTCCTGAGGGAAGCCGAGACAACGCTGGCTTCCATAAGCACAGGAGGAGGGCCGAGCCACCTGCCCATGGCCAAACTGCTCCTGTCTCAGTGGATAAGAGGCATTTATCCCTGGGAAATGTGCCTCTCTCGGGAGTCTCCCCCTCCAAGGCATTTTCTACTCCTAGAAAAGTTCACTGGGGTTCAGAATCTTAAGACCAAATCTTAACCCTCTCCTTTTCCTCCAGCCCACACTGGGATGTCCCCTCACTTCCTAGGGCTTCTTTACATCAGATGCACCCAAGTCCTTAGCCCAGCTGTGCCACTGCAAGAGTCAGCTCTTGCATTCTCTCCCTTTCCCCAAGGGAGGGGACCACTTCAGGCCCTTTTCTGTGCGCTGCCTGACAAAATACCTAATCCAAGCAGCTACCTACCTTGACTCCCTGTAGCTACCAGCGGTACGAATTGATGAGCAAAAAGTGAGGACTTAAGAGCCCTGGTAAGGCTTCTCTGCCTCGGCCCTCTGCTTCCAAAGGAACAGGGCTGGGTGAAAGTTCTGAGACTTAGCAGACTCTGCAGAGGCAATCCTTCAGAAGACAAAGCTAGCCTGTGGCTCTTACCCTCTACTCTGGTGAAGTTGAACCTTTGTTGGGGCAGTGAGGACTGCAGGGATTCCTGGAGACCTCTGGTGCTTCACAGGTGTTGCCTGATGATTGCTGTTTGTAAGCTGGTGTGTCCACCAGTGATTTAAAGGGATCATGGTGGGGGCACCAAGAGTAGTAGGCACTTCACTGCAAACCTTCAATAAGGGGTGGGGTAGAGAGAATGCTCAATCTTATTTTGACGGGATGGGGTTTTTCTCTTTGTAATTACTTCTTTAGTTTAATTAACCTTTTGGTTGTTGTGCAATATTATATATTTTAAATTATAATGCATCTCCCCAGAGTATTTTGTAGCCAAGAAAAGAAAACAGGAAAAGGTTTTAAAAAAAAAGAAAAAAGATTCTAACAGCTGTTAGTTTTGTAATTAAAAGGAACAACAACAAAAAAAAAACTTTGTCTTGAACCTTTTACAGATTTGCCATAACAGCATTAAAGAAATGCAACAGAAGTCGGAAGTGTCCAGGGATCTGTTTCTGTCCCCCATGGCAGCCACACTGAAGCCTGGGCAGGACTCACACTGCAGGGTAGCTTCCCACTTGGAACTGGGGGTATAAGTTGGGGTATAGCCAGGGTCCTAACCTTATCCTTACCTCAGACTTAGCTTGTCCTCTGGGATGAGAAAGGGACGGGGCCTCAGTAGGCCTCTCAGCAAAACAAGGAGTCGGGAGGTGGTTTCTGCATTCCCATCACTTCTGCTTTTATTTGGAAAAGAAGCTGTAGCAACAGTGGTTCCAACTGCTCCAGTCATTTGTCTCCGCTCCTCCCCGTTCTGGGGTCTAATTTAATTAGCTTTAAACACCTGTATGAAAAGTACTTGCCAGCTGTTAATAATAAAAGGGAATTGTGAATGAGATCCTTGGTTCATAAAGATCTTTAGAGGGGAAGAGTAGTGTAAGTCTAGGGAAGGGTATATGTTAGTTTCAGGATAAGTAAACTTAAAATGTAAAATATATATCACCATTTTAGAAGCGGGTTTTTAGGTTTGCTTTCTCCCCCTACTTTATTGGGGAGGACTTGCCATTGCTTTTATCAATTGCTTGCTAGCCATGGGTGCCAACTAACTTCTTCAATTGAAGGCCGGAGGATCATGTCTGGTTCCAGGAGCCGCTTGAGCAGGTCCTGGCATTCGGTCGAGATTCCCAGATGAGTGGGGAAGGACACTCCCTTCTGCTGCTGCCACAGCATCTTGGGGATGTCTGTGTCGTCAAAAGGTAGGCTGGCGCAGAGCATGACATACAAGACCACGCCCATGCTCCAGATATCACCCTTCTTGCTGTCATGGGGAATACCCTGCAGCACCTCAGGGGCGGCATAGGCTGTGCTGCCACAGAAGGTTTGACTCAGCTCCCGGCGTGACTTGGGCACCACCTTGGCAAAGCCAAAGTCAGTCAACTTCAGGTTGAAGCCCTGCAACAAGGCGTTCTCACATTTGAGGTCTCGGTGGGCCACGCCACAGCCATGGCAGTAGCGGATGGCCTCGACCATCTGGCGGAAGAGGGCCTTGGCCCGGCTCTCAGGCAGTGGCCCCCCATTCAGCACACAGTCAAAGACATCCCCGCCCTCAGCCAGCTCCATCACCAGGTAGATCTTCCCATCGGCAGACTCCAGCATCTCATACACCCGGATGATGTTCTTGTGGTCCAGGGTACGGACGATCTGGAGCTCCCGGGGCAGGAATCTCTGGATAAACTCTGAGGAAACATGGGAAGGAGAGAGTCCTGACTTTGCTTTCCAGCCTTCGGTCTACCACCCACTATGGCTGGTGGTTCCTTTACTTCCTTAGTAGTCTCAAAAGTGCCTAGCAGCCAGAACATTGCAAAGAATTTACATCTATTTATTTTGGTAGTTAATACATTGTCATAAGAACTCTTCCCTGCCAACTTAAAAGGATTAGCATGAGCAGTCCTTGAAACTTCAGACATCAAAGTGTTGGGGTGGAGGGATGGAATCTCAGGAGGCCCAATAGCCAGAGTGGAGAGCCAGTTCCTCCCACCAGTGCTTACTGACTAGTTCTTTCCTGGAGCCTGAGCTTCCCCTTTCCCATCTCTACCTGTCTTAGCACCAGGTCCTGCCCTCCACTAGCCCTAGCTATGGCCTCTGCCAGTCTGGCCCCTCCTGGAATAGATGTCCCAGGATTCTTCACCTTGAATCTTAGTCTTGGGTGCTGTTGGACTCCCACATCCCCCTATTTCTCACCCCCAGACCATAGTCTGGCTCCCTTTCCTGGGCTCCCAACTAAAGGAGAAGGAATGTTCTGAAGGAACATTCCCAGCTAAAGGAGAAGGAATGTTTCCTTCCTCCCCCCCTTCAGAGAGGTCCCAGCTCACCTTCTGGCCCTCCCATCTTGTCTATAATTTTAATTGCCACTTTTCTTTGGTGTTTTTTGGAAAATGCTTCTTTGACTTTTGAGTAGGTCCCTTCCCCAATGGTCTTGCCCAGCTGGTACCCATTGGAGAGCAGAAATTCCTCCATGCTGTCTAGCGCCTTCTATCACCCTCTCAGCTCATGCTGCCTCTGCGAGGCAGCGCTACTCCACCATCGCCCTCGGCCTGCTCCTTTTCCTCCCAAGGACTTCATCCACAGCCGCCTCCAGCGCTAGAACATTCTCCGTCCGGACGGACACAGCCACGGGTGGTGGGGAGGGAGAGGGTCAGACATTTTAAAACTCTAGCCCAATTGTGATGTAAATGCTGTGTGACCCTTGGCCAAAATGGGCAGTAGCCCTACCTTCCCGCACCACACCTGCAAAACAGCCTGGGCTAGGTCCCCGCCGCCGAGCCCGGCGGTGAGATGCAGCCCTGCTCCCGAGAGCGCTCGGGGTGTGTGTTGGGGTTCGGGAGTGCCACGCTCCCCGGTGTGGATGCTGCCTCTCGGCAGGCCGTCCTTGACCCCAGTGCCTCCATCGTGGGGGACCCGGATGTCCAGACGCAATGGCCAAGTCCTGGGACCCCCGGATCGGGTCTGCACAAAGTGCCGAGGCGGCCCGGGTTCCCGGGCAGAGGAACGGGCTCTGTGAGGTCACAATGCCGCCCTTCCACTGGAGGCCGCGGCCGCGGAGCGCCGCAGACACCTGCCCGGCTCCGCCTGGACCGGAGCGTCCTCCCGCGGCCTGGGCTCAGGCAGCTGCTTCCAGCCTGGGACCGGCCTCGGCCTCGGCCTCCGGCAGGTGAGCCACCGCCCAGGGGGCGCCCGGCGGCCCGCGCAGAGCGCCTGGGGCCTGGACATGAGTGCCCAGGAGCCCCCGCAGGGTCGACGATTCCCCATTGAGGCCGGAGACTCCCCTGGCCTTGCCGCCGCCCCCGAGGCCCAGGACAGCCCGGAGCCGGTCACTACCGAGCACAACCCCGTCAGGTGAGGCCGGCGCCCTGCGGGCCCCGCCCCGCACCCCAGCTCCCACCCCGCCCCCAACTCGGGCCTCGGATGATCCCCGGGGCAGCCCCACAGCTCGGGGGCCCGGCCTGCCGGCCTCAGCGGCCCTGTCCGCGCCGCTTTCCTCAGGCCGCTGCGTCGCTGCCCTGGCTGCCACTGCCTGACGCTGCTGCACGTGCCCATCGACGTCTACCTGGCCATGGGCGGGAGCCCGCGGGCCCGCGCCACCTGAGCGCGCCTGCGCACGGCGGCTCCGCGGGAGCCGGGCTGGAAGAGGCCCAACGAGGCCCGCTGCGGGCCACCACGCCGAGGTCGCACGCGCCGAGCACGAGACAATGATGCACATTTTAAAATAAAAGAATGATGCACATTTTAATAAAGCACAGCATAAACTGTTCTTTCCACTCCGGGCTGGCCGTGTGTGTCTGTCCGTCGGTTCCGGCAGAGTGCGGTAGCACCTTCCTTTCGCTCTGACCGCCTCCTGCCTTGGCCCCTGCCCTTGCGACCCCGCCCTTCTGCACCAGCCTGTGCTACCCTCCGTCCCCAACTAATTGCTGGGCAGATGTCAGAACAGAGAAAGACTTCAGGCTAGGAATGTGGCTTAGTGGTACAGTGCTTGCCTTGCATGCATGAAGCGGTGGGTTCCATTCCTCAGCACCACATAAACAGGAAAAGCTAGAAGTGGCGTTGTGGCTCAAGTGATAGAGTGCTACCCTTGAGCAAAAAGAATCTCAAGCAGGGCGCTGGTGGTTCACGCCTGTAATGCTAGCTACTCAGGAGGCTGAGATCTGAGGATCGCGGTTCAAAGCCAGCCCGGGCAGGAGAGACCGTGAGACTCCTATCTCCAATAAACCACCAGAAAACCGGAAGTGGTGCTGTGGCTCAAGTGGTAGAGCATTCGCCTTGAGCTGAAGAGCTGGGGGACAGCGCCCAGGCCAGGCCCAGAGTTCAAGCCCCACGACCGAAAAAAAAAAAATCTCAAGGACAGTGCTCAGGCCCTGAGTTCAAGCCTCAGGACTGGCAAAAACAAAAACAAAGAGACTTGACCATACAATGCCCATGTCATTCTCCCATGATGGAATTGTATTTCGTGTTTTTGTTTTTGGTCCTCCAGCTTGCCAGACCAATTCTCTATCACATGAACTACACCCCAGCCTTCTAGAATTAGGTTTTGCAACCTCCTGTTTTGCAGTACTTGTAGCTTTGTGTGCTAGTCCTGAGGCTTGAACTCAGGACCTGGGTGCTGCTCCTGAGCTTTTTTGCTCAAGGCTAATGCTCTAATACTTGAGCCACATCTCCGTTTCTTGCTTTTTTGGTGGTTAATTGGAGATGCATCTCACAAATTTTTCTTCCCCTGGCTGGCTTCGAATAGCAATCCTCAGATCTCAGCCTCCTGAGTAGCTAGGATTACAGGCATGAGCTACCAGCACCTGCTAGCACCCGTGACTTTGGTGTTGAGGTTCGGGATTGCACAAGAGTGTTTTGACTTTTGGTTTCTCAGGTTGGGTAAAGAGGTCATTGGGAAAACCTTGGTTTCATTTCTTGGTTTTCAGGGGAAGGTCTTGCTCTAAAACCCCCGGATGATGGGCAGTGCTGGTATACTCCTCAGATTAATGCCTTAAGATCCACAGGCAAGCCTGTTGACACCAAGGCTGCCCAGGTGTGGTAGTGTTTAAGCTGAGCTATTTCCAATTTTGCTCCCAGGAGCTTGTATATGTTTTTTAGTATTGGAAAAAAAATGGACCCACAGATCAAGTCATTTGCCCGCTGAGATCCAAGTACAATTCACTAGTCATCTCTTCCCTAACCCACACAGGTTAGAAATCCAAGCTCTCCATTAATGCACTTCAGATACTATGGTCACTAAAATAGACACTTTTTTTTTCTTGTCCATGGGGCTTGAACTTAGGGTTTGGATGCTGTCCCTGAGCTTTTCTACTCAAGGCTAGTACTCTACTACTTTGAGCCACAGCACCACTTTTGGCCTTTTCTGTTTATGTGGTACTGAGGAATTGAACCCAGGGCTTCATGCATGCTAGGCAAGCACTCTACCACTAAGCCACATTTCCAGCCTCTTTCTCCTTTTTGATAGTGTGCCACTATGTACCCCAGGCTGTCCTCTAACTTGTGGTCTTCTTGCCTCTGCCTCTCAAGTGCTGAGATTTAGATATGTACTACCAGGCCTTTAGCCAGAGTCTTTATGAACCTGGGTACTAACCCAGGCTTTATTTGCTCAAGGCTAGTGCTCTGCTACTTGAGTCACAGCTCCATCTCCAGATTTTTATGGTTAGTTGGAGATGAGTCTCATAGACTTTTGTTGTTGTTGTTGTTGTTGTTGGTCGTGGGGCTTGAACTCTGGGTTTGGGTGCTGTTCCTGTGCTCTTCAGCTCAAGGCGAGCGCTCTACTGCTTGAACCACAGCGCCACTTCCAGTTTCTGGTGGTTTATTGGAGATAGGAGTCTCATGGTCTTTCCTGCCCGGGCTGGCTTTGAACCGCAATTCTCAGCTCTCAGCCTCCTGAGTAGCTAGGATTACAGGAGTGAGCCACTGGTGCCAGGCTTTTTCTCTTTTAATCTCTCTCCTTTCCCTTCCCTACTGTTCTTGGTCCTTGGTTTGTTTTTGGTTTGTTTTTTAAAGGAAACTGATCTTGCCAGTAGAGGCCAGACCCTGGGGCCCCAGGTAGAGTGAGCATTGTGGGTAATCTAGAAGCAGAAGGACTAGTTCAAGGAATTCAGTTTTCACTAAAACACTCCAGGCCCATCCCCGGTGCTGAGAGACCCATCTAATGCGAAGGATCAGGAATGGCTTAATAGAAAAGAAGCTAGATTAGGAACACTTAAAGAAACAGGCTGAGGAATTCGAACTTTGTAGGTGCTAAAGTATCAGGCTCCAATCTGTGTCATTTCATTCTCCTATTTCTCTTCTGTTCCTTTGTCTTCTTTCCTTCTGCAAAAGCCCCAGTTCAAGTCGTGCCTCTCCCATTTTCTAACTGTACAACATCAGACTGATTTTCTAAGTCTCTCTTAAGCCTCCATTAATTCTCTCTCAAGCCTCCATTTTTAGATCTGGAAAATGGAGCTAAAGTTACCTTCTGCAACAATGAGGCAATCCCTGGGACAGCCCCTTGAAGAGAGGTGGAGACTGCTATTATGCCAATTTGTAGCTACAGGGGGCAGTAAAGAGCCAGCCAGCCTAGGACACCAATATCGCCCTCCCCCCCCCCCCCCCCAGGGCTGGGTGAAGGCCAGCTCTGCGGGAGACAGGGGAAACCCTCTTGCCTTGATCTGTCAACTTCCTAACAGTTCTGCTCAGGAGCCTAAGGATATTTCTAAAAGGAGGGGCATTTTGAGAAGACAGAACTACCTCTGTCATCTGAAGGGTAAAACTATCCGCAGACTCCGGTGCAGGACCTCCAGGCCTCAGCCTTATTTTCAGGGCCTGAGCAATGAGGAGGGACCAGCAACAGAGGATTTTTTAATCACTGCCTTCCCTGACTTCTCTCTCAGACATTTCATTAGACAGCCCCTCCCTAAGAGACCCCCTTTTAGAAGAAGGGGGCGAAGTACAGATGGACCCCCACGTTTCCATGGAGATGGCAGGGAAAGGGTTGCTGTATCACCATGGCAACAATTGACGTCAGCACTACCCTTTCCCATTGCTTGATATGAGAGGGGGGCAGCCACCCCAACCATCAGCAAATCCCCCACAAAGCCTCCTCCCCTTGCTGAGCCAATCAGCCAAGGGGTGGACAAGCTTAATATAGCACAAGAGGTAAAAGCACAGACTCTGATGTCAGTCAAACCTTGGTTCAAATCTTCACTCTGCCTCATTTGAGCTGTGTGAATTTCAGCAAGTTCTTTAACCCCTTGGCTCCTGGGTTGGATGGGGAGGAGCCAGTCTCTGAAGGCTAGGGTGCGCACTGCTGGGGCTCCCCTCACAGGACAGACACATTGACATTAGCTGACAATCTTTCTGACCTGTTTGAAGGGTTGTGGCCTTTCAGTCCCTAGTGAGGGCCCCAAGACTTCCAAGTACTGGGCCTCAGGGTTTGAACATCCCAGGGCTGGGGTCTTCATTGGGGCCAGAGTGGGAATTCAAGGCTGAAGCCCCACCATATGGGGGTTCAAATCTGACTTTCTTCTCCCTGCTGCCTAGTACAGGTCTTCTCAGCAATCTCTGGCCTCTTAAGCATTAGAAGAAGGATGGACAGTGAAAACAGTGGACATCAGCCCCATACCAGGTAGAACAGGAGCTAAGCATCACAGGAAACTGGTGACCAGGCCCTACCACCCTTGAAGTATAAGAACAGAGTCACTCTCGTTCCCTCCCTCTTCCCCAAACCCCAGTCCCAATTCATATTGCCCCAAGTCCACTGCCACCACCTGAGTGAGACCCCCATTACTACCCATCAGATGCCTCTGGGAATTCCATAACCAATCTCTCCTTGTCCTTCCTCAATTGATCCCTCTGATCCTGAATTACATAATTCATAAAGACCATAACCCCAGCCATGCCACTCCTTTGTTGAAATCTCATCAATGCCTTGTCCAACCACATTGGAACAACACTCAGTGCTTCACAAAGTATCCTTCCTTCCTTTTTCTTTTTTCTTTTTGCCAATTCTAGAGCTTGAACTCAGGGCCTGGGCATGGTCCCTGAGCTGCTTTTGCTCAAGGCTAACGCTCTACCACTTGAGCCACAGCGCTACTTCTGGCCTTTTCTGTTTATGTGGTAACTGAGGAATTGAACCCAAGGCTTCATACATGCTGGGCAAGCACTCTACCAAGCCCCATTTCCAACCCATCCTTTCCACCTTTAAACACCTGTGCCTTCTGCCTGGAACAGTTTCCCTGGGAACCGCATTTACCTCTCAGGTTGCCACCAGCTGTCACTTGTCAGGGTGGACTCTTCCAGAGTACCTGCCTCCCATTCCACTCTCTTCCCATCCTCTCCTGGAGCATTGGCTGTCTCACATGTCGCTGATCCCTGTTTAATGCTGTCTGGACTCACTGAGAGCAGGGCTATGTCATATTCCTCCTTGTATCAGGAACCTTCAAATTAGACTAGCTAGTGAATGGCTACTTGATAAGCCCATAGACTTCACAGTGCAGCCATGGTGCTGTGGAAAGAACTAGCAGGACTACCTGGCCTGGCTAGGGAGTGGGTATGGCTCTGTTTAAGAAACTGACACTCAGATGAGGAAAACTTAAGAGCAGAAAGTGTTATTGCACTGGGATTGTGTGTGATCTGGAACTGAGGAAACTGCAAGGGGACAGAGAACATACCCATGTTTTGGAAGGACAAACCTAGCTGTCCTGTTGAGACAGCCAATAGGAGATCTAGGGTGGCAGCAAAGAGACAGGAAGACGTTGCAGCCTCTCAAGAGTGGGGTGATTGGACCTTGAACAAGGTGTAGATAGTAAAAAATAGAGGGAAGTCAGCTGGGAAGGTGGCTCAGTGGTAGAGTGCTTGCCTTGCATGCATGAGGCCCTGGGTTTGATTCCTCAGCACCACATAAGCAGAAAAAGCTAGAAGTGGCACTGTGGCTCAAGTGGTAGCACACTAGCCTTGAGCTGAAGAGCTGAGGGACAGCACACAGGCCCAGAGTTCAGGCCCCATAACCAACAAATAAAAAAAAAATGGAAGTAATGTTAGATATGTCCCTGAGAGGGCAAGGTTTCTTGAATATGGATAGAAGGAGATGGGCCAAGTCTAGAACAAACCCAGATTTCTGGTTCAGGCACCTAGAAAATAACCAAAAGGGGGGACATGGGGAAGAGCAGGTGTGGGGTATGATTCCTGTGAGGTGGGGCCTCCAGGGGAGACCTTCAGGAGATAGGTATGGAGTGGAAGAGAGGGGGCTGGGCTGAAGCACAGCAATGTTTCTGACACAGGCTGAAGGCATGGGAACCATGAGTCTCCCAGGCACAGACTTGTCCAGAGCCCCAAAACAGCCACGATTGCCCAGTGAGCAGAGAGTGAGGATCTTGCAACATTGCAACAGCTGGTAAGATAGCAAGAAAATTAAGAGGGCACAGTGTCCCGAAAACAAGGGCCCCAAAGTATTTCAAACAGGAGGGAGTTTTTGACTGGGTCCAAGTCTGCCTCTGCTGAAGGATCAAGTCAGATAAAGAATCGCAAGCATCCCTTAGCTTTAGCAGCTAGGAGGTCAGGGGTGACCTTGAGGAACTGCTCCCTGGAATGGTGGGGGAGGAAGTCAGATTGCAAGGGGTCAGACAAAGAAGGAGAAACAAACTCTGTCAAGAATTCTGGCTGTAAAAGTAGCTGGAGCAGGGTGTGAGGTCAAGGAGGGTTTTCTGTTCTTTCAAAGATAGGCAAACTGGAGCTTGCTTGTTTGCTGTTGGTAAAGAGCCATCAGGGAGGGATAGGTTGAAAATGGGAAAAGGGGATTGGAGGAGGGAGATTCCCCCAAGGAAGGAAAAGAGATTAGATTCCTAAATATGGCTGCACAATTGGTGGGGGTGGGGACAAGCCAGGGCCTGTGCTGGGCTCTGGGGGCTCAAAACAGCTGCCCACTATCCCTGGCAGCCAGGGTGAGTCACTGGGGGGGAAATAGCCCAAACTGGCAGTGTGGGAAAAGGAGCTGGGCCAGCAAGTTCCTCAGGATCCCCAGGGGGTCAAGGAGTAGAGCCCAGCCTGGGCTGGGAGCCCTGAACCCCATTCTCTGAGTAGCACAGGGCCATACATGGGTGGGGGGCGCACTTACAGGTTTAGGTAGGTTTGTCAGAAGCTTGGGTTTTACTTTTGTTTCTCTCTACTTCTCTTTGAACCTCAGTTTCTGCTTTAGTCAAGAGTGAGTCAAATCAGACCAAGGATTTTTAACTTTTCTTGAGAGGAAGCATTTTCTATTCTTTCCCAACATATGTGTGCTTGGAAGTTTACAGACTGCTAAGGAGGGGATTATGAAGAGTGGGTTTCCTAGCTGAGCACCGAGGCTCACACCTGTAATCCTAGCTACTCAGGAGGCTGAGATATGAGGATCATGGTTCAAAGCCAGCCCAGGCAGGAAAATCTGTGAGTCTTTTATCTCCAATAAACTAACAGAAAACCGGAAGTGGCGCTGTGGCTCTGGTGGTAGAGTGCTCACCTTGAGCTGAAGAGCTCAGGGACAGTGCCCAGGCCCAGAGTTCAAGCCCTACAATCCAGGGGGGAAAAAAGAGTAGTTTCCTCTGAGGATTCTGTCCAGGGTGGGAAAGTAGAGGCTGGAGGCCCCTGGATAAGAGGGGGAAGTGGAATTCTCTCAGTGGAGATCTTTTTGCTCTCACTGCCTCTGCTGAATGCTCTACCTTTGAGCCGGAGCACCACTTCTGGTTTTCTTTTTTTCTTTTTTTTTGGGTCCGGTCGTGGGGCCTGAACTCTGGGCCTGAGCGCTGTCCCTCAGCTCTTCAGCTCAAGGCTAGCACTCTACCACTTGAGCCACAGTGCCACTTCCGGCTTTTTTCTTTTTGCTTATGTGGTGCTGAGGAATCGAACCCAGGGCCTCATGCATGCAAGGCAAGCGCTCTACCACTGAGCCACCTTCCCAGCCCCTACTTCTGGTTTTCTAGTGGTTAACTAGAGATAAATCTCACAGATTTTCCTGCCAGGGTGGCTTTGAACCATGATCCTCAGATCTCAGCCTCCTGAGTAGCTAGGATTACAGGCATGAGCCACCAGTGCCTGGTAGGTGGGATGTATCTCTGGGGAACTTGAAGATCTGGTGATCAGTGGGGCTGATGTGGCTGGTAGAGGTAAACCTCAGACTAGGCCCAACCCGACACCAGCTCTGTCCCAACCGTCTCAGCTCCTGGACCCTTCTGCCGACTGATGCCTCCTGCTAAAAACAGCGCGCCTGGGGTGGGGGACACACAGGGCTTTCAGACCTGCCCCTCCACGCCCAGATATTAAAGAGGCCAAAACTGGGACAAGAGGGCTGGACACCATACTCTTCACCGAGGCTGCCCACTTCGTGGTGGATTTTCTTCTGTCCTGCTGAGGGGCCCACAGGAGGGCAGGGGTGAGATAAAGCCCCCATGGCCTATGTCCTCGGGAAGGTGGCGGTGGGGGGGTCCCTCAATCTCCTTCCCAATCTCCATCCTTCTAAACTGACCAGATCCACCCTGACCCATGCCCGGCTTCGTCAACCCCAGGTGACCTTCAGGCCCTCTGGGGTGACCGTTGCCCTGACTCCCCCAGAGAAGGTCCCAGGCCACGCTCCCACACCACCTGGACCAGGAGCTGTTTCTGGGGCAGGGGGAGGGAGGGCGGTGTGCAGGGGCGGGGAGGAAGCTTGCTGGAGCCCAGCGGTCTCCCGCAGCATGGGTGACTACTGATTGAGCCCGCAGTGGCACAGCCAGCCGGCCGGCGCGCAAACTGCTGCTGCAGCCGGGGACCACCAGCCGGGATGGCGTGCGGTCCACACACTGGCCCAGCTGCTACGGCGCGCCGCCGCCGTGCTTCACGGGAGCGCGAGCGGAGGGCGGAGCCCTGGTGGGCGAGGTGGGCGTGGCCTGATGCGGGCGTGGCCTGATGGAGGCGTGGTCTGACGAGGGGGTGGATACCTACAGGCGTGAGAGCGAAGGGGCGAGGCGGGGCGGGGTGGAGGGGGTGAAGACCCAGAAGGTGAGGAATCCTAGTCTCTACCTTGTCTACCCGTGGCTCCCTGCTGCAGGTGGAAGTACCGGTGGCAGAACGTTAACTACCGGTACCTGGGCAAAAGGAAGAGACGCCTAAGGCCCTTGAGAACTAGTGAGGGGCGGGGATACAGAGGGAGTGGTCTGAGAGCGGGGTTCGTGAGGGGCGGAGCTAGCTGGGGTATGGAGAAGGGCCAGGTGGAGCTAAAGTTGTCACCTGCAGATTTGGTCAGAGGTCAGAGGACACAAAGCTGTTGAATCCTAGTGGGAGGCACCCTGCCTGCAAACGGCCCTAAAGGGATTAGTAAAAGATGTGGGCCAGATGCCGGGGGCTCACACCCATAATCAGCAGGCTGAGATCTGAGAATCTAGGTTTAGAGTCAGACCAGGCATTTAAGTCCTGAGACTTGAATTCTAGGCCTGGGCACTGTCCCTGAGCTTCTGTGCTCAAGGCTAGCACTCTCCATTTGAGCCACAGTGCCACTTCCGGCTTTTTCTGTGTATGTGGTACTGAGGAATGGAACCCAGAACTTCATGCATGTTAGGCAAGCACTCTACCACTAAGCCACATTCCCAGCCCTGTCCCAGATTTATACATCAACTTAATCACTGGTACACATTCATAGAGTAGTTGAAGTTTCTGCTCTCCTGGAGCTTGAACTCTGGGGAGCCATCAAAACAGGTCGGAGACAAACTCCCTGGTGTGTGAGAAGATCAGAGTTGGGCCAAGTGCTCTTTACCTGGGATGGGCAGAGATTTTGTTTTGCTGACAGGTCTAGACAGTGCCAGATACATGGTGGAGCTCCATAATGTTGAATGAGTTACTGGGTTGGTCAAGAGGGTCTGTCTGAAGAGCTAAGTCTTAAACTAGTCTTTTTTTTTTTTTTTTGGCGGTTGTGGGGCTTGAACTCTGGGCCTGGGCGCTGTCCCTCAGCTCTTCAGCTCAAGGCGAGCACTCTACCACTTGAGCTACAGCGCCACTTCCGGTTTTCTAGTGGTTTATTGGAGATAGGAGTCTCACGGTCTCTCCTGCCTGGGCTGGCTTTGAACCGCGATCCTCAGATCTCAGCCTCCTGAGTAGCTAGGATTACAGGCGTGAGCCACCGGCGCCCGGCTTAAACTAGTCTTGAAGGATGCAGGTCGGTTATTTCCAGTCCCTGAGAAGTTTGGGGGCTGGGAAGAACAGAGTATGTGTGGTTGGTGATCCCTTGCTTCTGGCTCTGTGATGGAGAATCTTATCGTTCTCTTTATTCCTATCTATTGTGTCTGTGATCTAAGGAGACCTAGCTTGGATTTAAACAGGGCCCCTCTTGGGTCCCCAAGGTATTTGCCAAGCTAATTCACTCCACTGGCCAACTCTGGACTGACCAGCAGGACCTAGCCATTGCCCTGGCAGCAACTCCTCCCCCAGCAGCATCGGTCCCATGACCTAGGCCTTTGACGTAGGGCAGCATCCTGCAGCTGGGAAGGAAGTCTTTAGTCCTGTCTAACCACAGCCCCTGCTGAGGCAACCCAAGCCCTTTCCTTTCATTCTTGTGGGAAGAGGGGAGGAGATGGGCTGGCTTGGAAAAGGATCTAAGTAAAGACATGGCTCTGTGTGTGTGTCCCAAGTTGATAAACCTCAAAAGTCAAGGATAATCACTTGTATTAGTAGCTCCTCTCATGTGTATTGTCTTATTAAATCCTTATTAAACCACTTTAAAGATGGAAACTCAGGGAGGTGCAGAGAGGGAAACAGTGGCAGAACTGGGGACCAGAAGACAAGTGTCTTGATAAAATAGCAATAACAAGCCAGGTGCAGGTGGCTAACTACTTAGGAGGCTGACATCTGAGGATCATACTTCGAAGCCAGCCTGGGAAGGAAAGTCCATGACATTTTTATCTCCAAGTAACCAACAGAAAAAAGTCATAAGTGGAGTTGTGGCTCAGGTGGTAGTGTACTAGCCTTGAGCACAAAAGCTCAGGGCAGTACCTGGGCCCTGAGTTCAAGGATCAGCACACACACACACACACACAAAGCAATAACAACAACTAGTATTTATTCCATACTTACTCTGCCAAGGACTATGTCCTCTTTGAGCCTCATCTCTGCCCTGTGAGGTAGGTGCCATCAATATCTGCATTGTCTTCAGAGGAGTCTGAGGCTCACAGCCATTGAATGACTCCTCTGAAGACACCATGGAGTTCATGTCAGAACTGGATTGGAATCCAGGCCTCCATTGTGCTTAGCTGTACTCCTAATAGCCTGGGGCTCCACAGGAGTGTCACATGCCCCTATTTTCCAGGGATTTGGGGACACAGGCTTCATTCAGGCTCTTTGCAGGATGATCCCAAAGTAGATTTGTGTTAGGCCAGGGATGAGCAGGAAGATGGCACCATCCAAGGTCCTCTCTCCTTCTCTCTGGATGAAGATCAACTTTTTCCTCCTGGACCTTCTGAATTTCTGCCCTTCCTGCTCCCAGTAAAAGAGCTCCTGCCTCTCTCAGGCTGACTCCACTTTCTTGGGAATATAATCTGTTTTGTTTCCATTGACATACTCTAAGCTGACTGAACCTACAGAGGTAGGGGCTGCTGCCCCCCCCCCCGCTCTCTTGGCCTACACCACCTATCCCACTGTCCCACTTATGAACCCCCAGAAGGGTAAGTCAGTTCAGCCAGACCAGTTCTAGCTCTCCCACTTTCCTCACCACAGAAAGGAGAGACCTACAGTTGAATAGAGTCTCAAGAAGGTGACAGTTTTGGGCACAGTGAATCCTCTGGTCAGGAAAGATTTCCAGAGGGTGCTTTGAGCTCGTTTTTTTTTTTTTGCCAGTGCCGGGGCTTGAAATGTGGGCCTGGGCACTGTCCCTGAGCTGCTGCTGCTCCTGCTACTGCTTCATCATCATCTTCTTCTTTTTCTTCTTCTTCTTCCTCCTTCTCCTTCTTCTCCTTCTCCTTCTTCTTCTTCTTCTTCTTCTTCTTCTTCTTCTTCTTCTTCTTCTTCTTCTTCTTCTTCTTCTTCTTCTTCTTCTTCT
>NW_012267267.1:2053035-2061562 GCF_000151885.1 Dipodomys ordii
TCTTCTTCTTCTTCTTCTTCTTCTTCTTCTTCTTCTTCTTCTTCTTCTTCTTCTTCTTCTTCTCCTTCTTCTCCTTCTCCTTCTTCTCCTTCTTCCTCCCCTCCTCCTCCTTCTTCCTCCCCCCCCCTTCCTCCTCCTTTTTTTGTCAGTCATGGGGCTTGAACTTTGGGCCTGAGCAATGTCCCTCAGCTCTTCAGCTCAAAGCTAGCACTCTACCACTTGAGCCACAATGCTGCTTCTGGTTTGCTGAGTGGTTTGTTGGAGATAAGAGTCTCAGACTTTCCTGCCTAAGCTGGCTTTGAACTGTGATCCTCAGATTGCAGCTTCCTGAGTAGCTAGGATTACAGGCATGAGCCACCAGCACCTGGCCCCTAAGCTTCTTTTGCCCAAGACTAGCACCCTACCACTTGAGCCAAAGTGCCACTTTTTCTGTTTATATGGTACTGAGGAATCAAACCCAGGGCTTGATGCATGCTAGGCAAGCACTCTACCACTAAGACCCCTTCCCAGCCCTTCCCAGCCCTTAACAGGTAGGAGGCTCTACTTAGGACTCAGAATTCTAGGAAGAGGAGTGGCATAATTACAGGCTGAAATGGTCATTCCAATAACCATCCATGAGACTGGCAGCTAGATAGGCCTTCTGGCAAGGCCCTCTGGTCCTCCAGCAAGGGCCAGAGCTTCAAGCACCTCCATGGCCAGAAAGAAGACTTGGTACAGGAGGAAACAGGAAACTCCAAACCAGTGTGGCCCAAGGGGGAGGGCAGGAATCTCTGGCTCTTAACTAGTTTCAGGGCCTCAAGATGCCTGTCCCTGTGCTTTCTCTTACCCACTGTTCCAGGTCAAATGTGGGACTGAAGCTGGCAGCAGCCCTACCCAAGGTGTGGCACAAAGGGGTGACTGACAAAGGAATGAGTCTTCAGGCTGCCACTCTGATGCCTCTGTTCAGTGGCCATCCTCCCCAGTCCACAGACCCACTTCTCACCCATCCTTGGCCCTTTGTGGGACTCTCAATCACATAAACCTCTAACCACAGGATGGCCCATGAGAACAGATTGCCACTCCCAGCTCCCTTCCTCCACAAACAGCCCAGCTCCATCCCTGGGCTCTTTGTTCTCTGGACATCTCTCAAGTTAGGGCTACTAACACCTTTTTTGGGGGGTCCAGTCGTGGGGCCTGAACTCTGGGCCTGAGCGCTGTCCTCAGCTTTCAGCTCAAGGCTGGCATGCTACCACTTGAGCCACAGCGCCACTTCCGGCTTTTTTCTTTTTGCTTATGTGGTGCTGGGGAATCGAACCCAGGGCCTCATGCACGCAAGGCAAGCGCTCTACCACTGAGCCACCTTCCCAGTCCCAGATCTGTTTTTTTCTTACTCTCCAATGACAATTTCTCCCCATCCCAGACCTATAGAGCTAATGATATCCCAAAGCCTCCTCAAGTCAGTCTGCCCCAACCAACCTCCACACACACCCAACACTTTTCCTTAGGCCTTGCAGTGTGGGGTGGTTACTCCTCCACACTGGCCCCAGCCAGATCCTCAGCAGCATCCACTGCCTTTCTTCCTCACTCACATCCTGTCTACTGCCCTGAACCCCTCCCCGTCTCCTTCACTTCTTGTTTTCCTCTGCCTTCTAGCAGCATCTGACCGTGGATCTGGTCCCTCTGGAAACTATTTCTTCCTTCATCCTTGAGGACACCCCTTCCCCAGGCTCACTTCCTCCTCACTGGCCACCATTGAATCACCCAGGGGGCTCCCCTTCCCCAACCCCACAGCTCCATGGAGAGTCTTCTGTCTTGTTAAGCCACACTTGGCCTCTAGTAGATCTCATCAGTCCAAGGGCTTCAAGTTTGCGGTCACCTCCAGCTCTTACATTAACAGGAGACATCTCTGAAGTTCAGGCTCCATTATCCACTAGCTGCCAGCCTGCTGTCCCCAGGGGCCTATCTAAACATCTCCAACTTGGGCTCCAGGCTACACTCTTAGCCCAGCACTAAGAGCAGTGAAGAACACATGCCTCGGAGAGGATTGGGGTTGGCTGCCTCTCCCTGCCATTTTCCTTTGGGCCTCATCATCTCTGGCCTGGATTACTGCAGAGAGCTGAGCTCCTGTGGGGCAGAGAAAGAGGACAATCCAGCAGAGAAGACTGCCTGGGAAGAGGCAGGAAGGAGAAGGAGGCATGGCTAGGCTGGAAAGCAGGCCATTTGGTAGGGATTATATTGGGAAGAACTTAGCTGCAAGGTGCAGACTTGCTTCTAAGAGCCCTAGGGAACCACTGGAAGGCTTAAATCCAAAGGGGAGAATGTGTAATTTCACATTTTATTCACTCATTCATTCATTTGTTCCATTTGTCTTGTCAACAAGTATTGGCCATAACTCAGTCAGATAGGTATAACTCAGTGATAGAGCACTTGCCTAAATTCATGAGACCCTGGGTTCCATCTAGCAACCAGATGCTCAGATGTATTTTTCTACTGGAAATTGACCCTGAAATAGTAGGGAACAGCTAGGGCACAACTAAGGCCAGAGAGGCCAAGACCCAAGGCTCAGCCATGGGAAAAGAATGGTGCCAGTGACTCATACCTCTAATCCCAGCTACTCAGGGGGCTGAGATCTGAGGATCACAGTTTGAAGCCAGCTTGGGCAGGTAAATCTGTGAGACTCTCATCTCCAATTAACCACCCCAAAAGCCGGAAGTCAAACTGTGGCTCAAAATGGTAGAGCACTAGCCTTGAACAAAAAAGCTAAGGCACACTCTCCAGGTCCTGAGTTAAATCCCCAGAATACTCCCCTCCCTCCTACCCACCCAATGTAGGGACTTGTCCAGAGTGACAAAGCAGGAAGGTAGCAATAGGAATAGCCCAGATCATCTGGGGGGAAGAGGCTGAAACAGGAGAGCTGAGGAGTGAAGCTACATCCTGTAGATGGAGGAGTGGGTAGGAGTGATTAGGGACAGGACAGGGAGAGAGCTTCAGTTTCCCTTTTGAAGGGACTTCCCCTTGGCTGGAAAGTTATAAGCAATCCACATTCTACTGCTAGGCCACTCCTTTCTCATAGACACAGGGAGTTGAAGAGAAGGGGGGGGGGAGAGCAGAAGCCCAAGATGAATGGATTGGATTTCTGATGACCTCATCAACTCAGCGAAGGTAAGCGGGTAAGCTAGGAACACGGGCCTCATGGCTATGGGGGAACCAAGCACCAGAGACAGCTCTACTGCAGGAGACTGATTGGACCCCATGTACTTTATGCATCAACCCATGTCCTACTCCCCTCTCTTCCTCTCCACTTATTCTGCCTCCCACTCCAACCCCTTCCTACACTCCAGGGGAAGGGGAAGGGGAAGGGAGAAACAGAAGATCTGGCAGGCTTAAAGTTCTGAATTTTCAGAATTCGTGTCCTTGTGATTTGATCACTGGATGCTGGGTCCCAAGGAGGGAATCCCTGAGGTGGTCCAAAGTCTATCTCTGAGTTCATGGCCTTATCAATGGCAGGGAAGCTACAGACCAGGTACTGCTGGTGGCCAAGCCAGAACTCAGCAAATCCACGCCCATGAGGAGCCCTGGTTCTGGGAGTGAAGCTGTGGGAGTCCCTGCAGCTGCCTTGCTTCTCCTTGCCAAGCCCCTGACTGTCCTCTCAGCCTGAAGTGCCTTTCAGGATGGCTGAGCTTCAGCCAAGCACTACCATATTATCAAGAGTTCTGGAAACTTCTGCTAGTCCCCCCCTCTTGCTCTGTTCCTATCAGCACTCTCCACTCCCTGGCCTCAGCTTCCTCTTCTCCAATGGAACCATCAGATGGTGCACAGCTCACCAGGTCCTGACGTAATAAGGTATAGAGAACAGTCAGAAGGGCAGGGCATACAGTAAGCTCTTAGTCAATGTTCACAGACATGAGTATTAGTATACATTGGTCCTTCCTGCTTTGATGTTCCTTTTTTTTTTTTTAAAGGTACTGGTCCTTGAACTCAGGGCCTACCCAATCTCATTGAGGTTTTTTTGCATGTCTGGCACTCTACCACTTGAGTCACACCTTCATTTACAGATTTTTTGGTGGGTAACTGGAGATAAGTGTCACATGAACTTTCTTCCCCGAGTTGGCTTTAAATAATGATCCTCAGCTCTCAGACTCCTGAGTTGCTAGGATTACAGGTGTGAGTCACTAGCAAGCTCCCGCCTCCTTCCCACCTTCCTATGTCTTCCCCATGCACGGCTGGGCACTGTGAGGTCCTTCCTGTCTCTAGTCTGCTGGCCTCTTCCTGGCCTTGCTGCCTGCTCCACCCATGCAGTTCCTGCTTGTCCAGGTACTTCCTGGTGCTGCTGCCTGCACTCCTGGGCTGCAGTTACCCTCTTATTGGCAGCCACCAGAGGCCCAGATTTCCTGGGGCTGGTCCTGCCTTAAAACCTCTACAGCTATTGTCCCCATAAGGTCACTAGCCAGACTTTGGGCCCTGGCCTTTGGCTCAGGAAATGTGTGTATGTGTGGGCTAAAGCAGTGTTGACCTCAGTCTGCCTGCTGATATCCGCCGGATGGAATGTTCCCAGGGCCCCGCAAACTCAGTGAGTTTCAGCAACTTTCCAAGTTCTTCTGCCTCAGTCAATGGATCTGCTTCACTCAAAGAAATGCAGTGGTGGCATTGCTAACACCTCTCTTCTGACCCCATGATCACAGTACCTAGTTAGTCTGAATTCTGGAATCCTCTGTCTCAAACCTTGCTCTAGACTAAATCTTTCCCTCCACCCCCAACTGCACATACTTGTCCTCTCTCCCCCTTATGGACAGAGATAGGCAATGGCTTACCTCCTAGCTGCCTGGAAAACCCCTGAAAGCAGGGATCTTGGATGATTCACTACTTAGCCACTCAAGTGTGAGCAGGAGGGACTGGAGTCTCTGAGACTATGAATCAGGTGCCTATCTTCTTACTGTACAGATAAGCACACTGATGGCTGAGAGGACACTGGTGCAGGTGAGAGCAGGAAGAGGCCAAGCTCAGCAAGACCTGAGGACTCCAGGTGAAGCAGATGCCCCCAGCAGATGTGGCCCCTGTTGCTGGGAACTAGGCTATGCTAAGTCACAGTCCCTGCAGCTTCCATTGGAATGGAGTTGTGCTGATGTTTCTTTTCGTTTTGAGGCCTTTACACAGGCAAGTTCCTTCACCAGGAAGCCCATTCCTCCTCTGATTAGATACTCCCACCCATCCCTTACCAGGCATCTAATCTAGCCTCAGGTTCCCCAGGGCCTCAGCGGCCACACAGTGCCCTCTTCTTCAGGGGGCAATGTTCTCTTTTGTCCTTCCATTGTCCATCTTACACTGTATCACTGCAGAGGCTCCAGGTTTCTTCTAGAAACTCTATTCCCTAGGTTCTGGGTCTGAGCTCTCCCTTACAGAGAATTGGGACAGATAGGGGATGTGTGAGCATGGGCATCGGGGCTCTGCAGCTTCTCTTCCCCTGTCCATTCTCATCATCCTGTCCTTCCATTCTGGCGACACCTCACATGTCTGACTACCACAGTCTCAGTGAGTCACTGTGCTGCACAGACCCCCATGGGAATACTCATACCAGAAAGTAGCAATGGAGCCATGCCCACACCTGCAGAATTCTCTCACCCAGGCCTCCTTCCCCCGCCACTCACTGACACACCCAGGATCACAGTCAGACAAAGTCACTAACAGTCGTCAGGAAGGACAGACACACACCCAGAAAGTCTCTGGGCATTATCATATCAAGGCTCTCTCTCACTCTTGAATCCATAGGTTCAGGCATATACAGCCACAAATGTACACACCTGGTCTCTCTCTTTCCCCTCCCCCCCCTCTCTCTCACACACACACACACACACAACCATCCCAAAGTCTTACATACAGACACAGAGCAGTACACACAGTCACAAACAGAGAAAAACAGACACATACAGTTGTACACTGGCCCTGGGAGACACAGAACAATGGATACATTGTCTGGCTTGGCAGCAGCTGGGGAGAAAGGAGCCACAGTGTAGACAGAGGAGGCTGTGGGGGTGCTGTACTTTCATTCTAAGCATCCTAACCCTCCTTTTCCCTCTTCCAGAAGTCAGATTCTTCTGGGCCTGGATGTGTTCAGTGATTGGGCTCCCAGGTGCTCCTTCCCCAGACTCCTGGGATGTCTGTTGGAATGAACCAGACTCCCTTTCAGGCTCTCAGCCTCGATGACTCCTCTCTCTCTAGATTTGCCTCTTATCCCTGCCAGGCAATGCCTTGAGTTCTGCTTAGAACCTTTGACTTCAGCCCTCCCAGGACTCACAGGGTGTCCATTTGAATCCTACTAGCCAGTTCTTGGCAACACTGCAAGTTCCTATTGTGGCTGAGACAGATCATGATGGCCATCCCTTAATAGTAGCAGATGAAGTCACTGTACTATTAGTGAGCTGTAGGAGCATGGTGCCTCTCCCCATCCCCAAACTAGCTCTTGCTTCTAGCTTTCACTAAATCTCAACAAGAAATTCTTCCAGGGGTATCCTGGAAGAGAGATCTGGGTAGCCCAGATCTCTCCCAGCTCTCTTACCCTCAGCTACAGGGAACTGCTGTGTGCATTTGGGTTTTCCCATTCTGAACCTGATATCCAGGTCTCTAAAATTTGAGGGTGAGGCTAATAAAGTATTCTATGGTTTCAGAGTGGGGGCAAGGGATAAAGGATGCAGAAGTACCCAATACAAAAGCCACCTCGGCCCTCCACAATGCTCTGTGGCTAGATCTGTGGGGAGTTTCCAATTTCTCAGGCCTCGGGGTGTCAACACACCCCACAGCTTTGGGCCTCCCAGGAAGCCTTGCCTGTAGGAGGGAGGGACATGCTGAACCATTTAGGACACAGCCTTACTTTTGCAAAACTTTGCCTCCTCCAGCTATCATCACGGTACTCCTGGGATTTGAGGGCAGACAGCCATGGGCATACATCTGTGGCTATCCAGTAGTCTGGAGTTCTCGCTGGAAGAAGTAGAAGAGGGAAAAGGTCTTCAGCCACCTTCTACCCTGCTCTGCTTCCAGCTCCCAAGTTCAAAGGCAGGGTTGAAGGATGGGCAGCCTTAGGAATTGTCCCTAAGGGAGTGTGTCCCTATCCTTCAGAGCTGGAGTGTTTGAGTCCCACACTGGGGTTCTGAGGGGAATTCTGATGTAGGGAAGCAGATCTAGGGGGAGAGGACATAAAAATCAAGTCAGACAAAAATATTTTTTTTTTTTGGTCGGTTGTGGGGCTTGAACTCTGGGCCTGGGCGCTGTCCCTGCACTCTTCAGCTCAAGGCAAGTGCTCTACCGCAAGTCAGACAAATTATACTAGCATATCTGAGCTTCACACCCCTCGATTTTCAAAGGGACCGTGGAGATATCTGTCAAGGGCACCCCCACTCCTATCCCCTAGCTGAACTTCGTAATGGGTCCAGGCCGAAGGCAGGAGGGTTGATTTCTCCATTCTGGATCAGGATGCCAGGCCACCAATCAGCAGAGAGGAGAGAGATCATGGGCGTCCTTCACAGTCTGACCAGAGTGACACGGAGTCGCGTCCGACCCCCCAGGCTGGCTGCAGCAGGCAGGCAGGGACGTGGGTGGAATCTCTGGCCTAAGGTGGTGCCGAACTCTGTGCGAGGCCCTGCAGCTGCGATGACCACATACTGTATTTTGGAGCACAACTCGGGACCAGCCGTCTGACGAGTCTGGGCAAGTGAGCCCTCCCGAGTTCAAGGAGAGGCTGCCAGGGGCTGCCAGTGCAGGAGCAAACCTCGGGAGCCACTCCGCCGTGCAGGGCCGCCCACCGTGAGAGGGGGCGGGGAGGGCGGAGAATGCTCGCCCCCTTTCCTCGAGGACTCCCCCCACCCGCCCCCCGCCCCACCCCGCTCCGCCCTTCCCCGACCAGCTCTCTGGAAAACCACACTTCTCCTTCCCGCGCCGGACTGTACCTGCCCTTGGCAGTGGGGTGGGATGGGGCATCAGACCTTCAGCGTCGCCCACTGCGCAAGTGGGGCTCGCGACTCGACCCCGCCTCCGCCCCTCGATTGGGCGCTTATTTAAATGCCCGGCCCCGCCCCGAGCCCTGGGCGCATATATAAAGGCGGCTCGGCGGGCGGCGGGCGGCATTCTGGCGCGGAGTGCGGCGGCGGCGGGCGCAGCTAGCGGGTCGGCCGCGGTGCCGGGGTGCAGCTGTCCCCCCCCTCTTTTTTCTCCCACACCCCTCCCCCTCAGGCGCCAGCTCCACCCCTCCGCCCGCCGGGCCGACCCCACCGAACTACCCCCTGCGGCGCGGGCCCGGGGAGGCTCCGGGCGCTCCCCCCAGCAGACCCCCCCCCCCATCATGGGCAGCCAGAGCTCCAAGGCTCCCCGGGGCGACGTGACCACCGACGAGGCTGCAGGCGCTTCCCCCGCGAAGGCCAACGGACAGGTGGGTGCGCTCGGCTCCTCCGGTCCCGGGCCCCTCTACTCGCGCCTCGCCCCTTCTCGAGCCTGGGGCCGGGGCCGCGCGCTTTGTCCGGCCCGGGACACGCGGCGCCCCCTCCCCCGCTCGGTCCCTTTG
>NW_012267267.1:2061898-2086581 GCF_000151885.1 Dipodomys ordii
TTTACACAAAGCGGGAGGCGGGGGAATAGGCCGTCCAGGTGTGGTGGGGCAGCGCCCCGAGGCGGCTTCCCGCCCAATGCCGCCCGGGGGTGGGGGGTGGGGGCTCGCTGGCCCGCCCGGGATCTGAGGCTGGGATCGGTTCCGCCTCGAGGGGAGAGCGCGCCCCCCCCGGGGAGGCGGGGGGGGGCCCGGGACCCCAGCGCCTCCTGCCGGCGGTGGCCGCCATGGCTGTCCCGGCGCGCCCCATGAGGGGCGAGGACGATGTTTGACGGAATCCCGGGTGTGGGTGGAAGGCAGAGCCCGGCTTTTGGGGTGCCGTAGACCTTAGTGGTGTCCTCGGTTGCTTGGGAGGGGCTAGCACCGGTCTGGGGACGGGGAGCAGAGTCTGGGCCTCACTGCTGCTGTCTCCTCTGCCCTACAGGAGAATGGCCACGTGAAAAGCAATGGAGACTTATCCCCCAAGGGTGAAGGGGAGTCGCCCCCCGTGAACGGAACAGAAGAGGCAGCTGGGGCGACTGGCGATGCCATTGAGCCAGCACCCCCTAGCCAGGGCGCCGAGGCCAAGGGGGAGGCTCCCCCCAAGGAGACCCCCAAGAAGAAGAAGAAATTCTCTTTCAAGAAGCCTTTCAAATTGAGCGGCCTGTCCTTCAAGAGAAATCGGAAGGAGGGCGGGGGTGATTCTTCTGCCTCCTCACCCACAGAGGAAGAGCAGGAGCAGGGAGAGATCGGCGCCTGCAGCGACGAGGGCACTGCCCAGGAAGGGAAGGCTGTTGCCACCCCTGAGAGCCAGGAACCCCAGGCCAAAGGGGCAGAGGCTAGTGCTGCCTCCAAGGGAGGAGACGCAGAAGAGGAGGCAGGGCCCCAGGCTGCAGAGCCGTCTACTCCCTCGGGGCCTGAGAGTGGCCCTGCATCGGCCAGCGCTGAGCAGAATGAGTAGCTGGGTGGGGGCAGGTGGGTGATCTCTCAAAGCTGCAAAAACTGTGCTGCCCTTAAGAGGTCACTGCCTGGATCTGGTGCCCTGGCTGCCTTCCTGTGCCCAGAAAGGGCGGGCTTACTGCCCCCCTCCTAGCCACGTTCCCTCTCCTCTCCCTCTTGTGGATTCTCCCATCATCCATCTGGGCTTTCTCTTACTGCCAGTTGGAGATGGTCCCTTACAGTTTCCCAAGTTAGGTTAGTGATGTGAAATGCTCCTGTTTCCTGGCCCTACCTTCCTCCTTATCCCACCCCTGCAGAAGGCAGTTGCTGGTTTTCTCCCCCAGTTCTTTTCCAAGTAGGTTTTGTTTATCCTACTCCTCGAATCCCTGAGCCAGAAGTGGGGTGCTTATACTCCCAAACCCTAGTGTCCAGCCTTCCCCTGTTGTTTTTTAGTCTCTGTGCTGTGCCTAGTGGCACCTGGGCTGGGGAGGACACTGCCCCTGTCTAGGTTTTTATAAATGTCTTACTCAAGTTCAAACCTCCAGCTTGTGAATCAACTGTGTCTCTTTTTTGACTTGGTAAGCAAGTATTAGGCTTTGGGGCGGGAGGGAGGTCTGTAATGTGAAACAACTTCTTGTTGTCTTTTTTTTCTCCCATTGTTGTAAATAACTTTTAATGGCCAAATCCCAGATTTGTACTTTTTTTTTCTAATTGCTAAAACCATCCTCTTTCACCTGGTTTTACTGTAACATTTGGAAAAGGAATAAATGTTGTCCCTTTAGTAGTGCTTTAATGGGTGGTGTTGGGGGTAGGGTGAGAAGATTGGGGGACCCTGGGTGGGTGGGGATTAGGATAGGTAGGTTCCTGGGCATGGGGTTGCCTAGAAGGGACAAAGAAACAGGAAAGTAGAGCTGGGGATACTGATGGCAAACAAGCTCAGAAGGGTATAGAAATGTACCATTTTATTACAAAGAGTCACAAAAATGAAAATAGTATCTCAAAAAGGAAGTTAGACTACCAACCACCTACAGAATTGGGGAGGACAGGGTAGCAGGAGTTTCTTGACTCACCTGAGGCCAATGGCAAGGTATGAAAACAGAACCAGTCTAAAAATGGCTGGTAGCATTTAGAAGACCCAGCCACTATTTCTTAATAAGGGCATTGTTCCAGGACTACTAAGCAGGCACTTGGTATTTCAGGATTTTTGTCATGGCTGCATCCTTCACCCAGACCTGCACCTTTTATGCTTCAGAACTAGGACTCGGGGAGGGATGGGGGCAAGGCAGCTACCGGAAGTTCCCCCAGCACTGCTGCCCTGGGCTTAGGGCCCTGGTTCCTATCTAGTCCCTGGGGATATTTATATTTAATATATTTTTATATAAATACGCAGAGAAATAGAAAATATAAAATCTGAGGGGTTAGGGAGAAAGGTAGGGAACTTGTTAAGAAACCAGAGCTGGAGAGGTCTGCTCAGGCCAACTTGACCTCTTCTTTGACCCTGTGGAGAAAATAGAGACTGGCATGAGATAAACCCACTGCAGAGGCCTTGAGGCAAGTATGAATACAATGACTTCCACAGGACCCTGGCTGCCCAGGTGACTGCTGGGAGCTGGGGCTTCCTAGCTCTGCCTAGAACTGCAGAGACAGACAGACTGGTCCCTGAAAGGGGCCTTTGTAAGCTGGACCAGCTGTCCCTGTGCCTTTCCTCTCAGAGTGGGGGGGCAAAAGGGGTGATGCTCCAATGCCAGGGGATGGCCGACAGCTCCTTCCTCACCCTTTGGCTTCTGGCTTCTCCTCCTTGGTTTTCTCCTCTTCTGTAACTTCTAGAACATAAAAAGTGCAGGGATGGCTAAGGGAAGCCGCTCTGGAAAGAGCTGGGAAGGGGGGGAGGGGGAACGTGGGATCCTCACTTCCTCTGAAACCCCTTCCCTATACGACAGCTCGATGGACATAGAAAAGCAAGAAAAGCTCATCCCAGGTCCTCCCAGTGAGCCCTGTTAAAAACAAACAGGTTGGACCGGTTTCACAGCCTGCTGGAGCCAGAACCCGGTGGGCGGAGGCAGCCCCCTGGGAAACTGGGGTGAAGTGCTGGGAAAAGGGCTTGGGTGGTATGTGAGAGCCAGAGTGTCATTGTTTCTTTGGCCCTGCCACTTCTGAGAGCCACTGAAAGGCCTAAGGAGCTGAGTTAGAGCCCCACAGGAGCTGGCAGGGCCTGGGTCAATTCCCTCCCCCTGGTGCCCTACATAGATTCATCCTCCAGGGCCCAGGACGCTAGACCCAAGTGCTGGCCAACACAAACCCACCTTTCTTCTCTTCTGGGTCTTTCTCTTTTTCATCCTCTGTTTTGACTCTCTTGGCTTTTTTGAAATTGGAAGAGTTCTTGCGGCCACCCTCTCCCTCCTCATCTGAGTCAGAGAATTCTTCCTCACAGGCAATTCGTTTGTCAGAGGAGCAGACTGAGGCAGTGGATGGAAAACATGGGTGAGAAAGCAAGGGGCTTTTTCATCTTAGGACCTGTGCTTAGCGCATCCATGTGATGGGGGAGGGGGCACGCTGGACATATTCGTAATAGAGAGGGTACTTGCCTAGCATAGGACATGGGTTCAATACCTAGCACCAGGGAAAAGAGAAGGGTCTTGGGCTCTGTAACCTGTTCCTAGAGGCGCTGGAACTTGAAACTTAAGTTTTCAACAGATGGGCCCCAGAAAAGGTAGAGGGTAGTCCAAGCTGCCCACTGAGTGGGGAGATACAGGCTCTTGCTTACTTGAGATGCGCTTGTCCGGGTCTTCTTCATCCTCATCACCACTCTCCTCTGGGATGGCGTCCTCAGGAATTGCTTGCATTTGGACCCCAGGTGCATGGGGTAGCATTCTCAGGTTCTCAAAGAGCCGCTGTCTATGGCCAAGGGAGAAAAGGTGGCTAGGTTCTAGTTAGGAACACCAGAGCATGGAACGTTCAGCCAAAGGATGGCTGGGGAATTCACTCACTTGATCTTTTCCAGGTACTCATTAGTGTTCTGGTTAGTCATATTAGAAGGACTGATGTGAAGCTTGAAGTCTGGTCCAAAGTATTCGAAATAGTCATTGTATGGCAGCTCTGATTGGGGCAGGGGAAAGAAGAGTCAAGAGACCTGATACCATGGAACTCTGAGAAAAGATTCTGTAGGTTTTACCCATCTACAAAAGAGCAAGAATCCTCCAAGATGGTGTGAGAACAGAGTACCGACAGAATTTTAATCTCTTGTGTTTTTTTTTTTCCCAGTATTGGGGTTTGAACTCAGGCCTTTTGCCTGCCAGGCAGACTCTCTACCACTGAATTTTAACCTTTCCAACACCATTCTCTAGTGCCCACTTGTACACGTGTAATTAGAAGGGGAAGGAGTGAGCTTCTGGTGTAGGACACTAAGCATGGCTCACTGTGAGCATTCCTTTCACTCAAGCAGTTACCCTAAAGCAGAAATTCCAAAGCTGTCAACAAGCACTGATAATGTTCACTCCAAAAGCAGGAGGGAGGGGACTGAATAAAAAGGGACTAGGGAAAAGCTGATGGCTCTGGTCTACAACCTTGGAGGCTAGGCAGAAAGACTCAAGGACTGGTGTCAGAAGATGAGGAATCTTACAATCAAATGGGGAGGGAGGGGGTGTATCCTCAACGGCATAAGAGCACGAGCTCCCACCCCACCCACCCTGGCTCTGGAGCTAATACCATTTGGGATCTCTGTGTCCAGGGCCACTGCTGTTTCATATGTCCAGCACCGAGCAACATTTCGAATGGTGTAACCACCTCCTCCTAGCATCAGCATGGGCAGGTTGAAGCTCTTGACAAATTCCACACACTTGGCATGCCCTTTGGAGAAACAGTGCCATGTTACACGAGCACCCAGCAAGGACCCTACCCACCTCCACTTTGCTACCTGCTCTCACCTTTGATGGTCAGATTGAAGCAACCTAACCGATCCCCAGACAGGGAGTCTGAGCCACACTGTAAGACCACTGCACTAGGCTGGAACATCTCCATTACTTTGGACATGACCTAAAAGTACACATATTGGTCACTAACCTCAAGAAAAACCATGTAGAGAAGGTGGGCACAACATTTTCTTCTGTTTCTTATCATTCTTCCTCATTTGTGTTACGGACACAATGTGAAAGGATCTCTGAGATTTCCTAATTCTGAACCTTGAATGGTCTCCCTGTTAATTCCCTAAACTTCCCCTGCCATGCCACTTCCTTTGGGAAGCTCCCCAACTCCAAACTGCTTGTGCTGTACTCATTTGGCTCTAGCTTTATATTAAAAAGATGCTGTATTTACTTACTTACTTTTCTTTTTTTTGGGGGGGGGGCCCGGTCGTGGGGCCTGAATCTGGGCCTGGGCGCTGTCCCTCAGCTCTTCAGCTCAAGGCTAGCACTCTACCACTTGAGCCACAGCACCACTTCCGGCTTTTTTTTTCCCTTCTGCTTATGTGGTACTGAGGAATCGAACCCAGGGCCTCAGGCATGCAAAGCAAGCGCTCTACCATTGAGTTACCTTCCCATCCCTTATTTTTAACACTGGTTCTAGGACTTGAATTCAGGGCCTGTGTGTTCTGTCCCTTTGCTTTTTTGTTCAAGGCTGGTGCTTTACCACTTGAACTAGAGCTCTACTTATAACTTTTTGCTGGTTAATCAGAGATAGAATCTCATGGACTTTCCTCAACACAATCATCAAATCTGGGCATCCTGAGTAGGATTACAGGCTTTATTTTTGCAGCTTATTCTCACAATTGGAGTCTAATATTTGTTGCAGAGGGTCTACCTGAATTGGCTTAAGCTTCTTTTTTTGTTTGTTTTTTTGGCCGGTCATGGGGCCTGAACCCTGGGCCTGGGCACTGTCCCTCAGCTCTTTAGCTCAAGGCTAGTGCTCTAGCACTCGAGTTATAGCACCATTTCTGGCTTTTTTTTCTGCTTATGTGGTGCTGAGGAATCGAACCCAGGGCCTCATGCATTTGGCAAGCACTCTACCACTGAGCCACCTTCCCAGCCCTGGCTTAAGCTTCTTAACAGCACATTAGTACAGATCTAACACCTTAGTGGGGCATTCAAGATTCCCTTTGAAATACACAGAATCCAACACAAGTTAATTATAAAAAAAAAAAAAAAGCCAGGCCCCAGGGACTCACACCTGTAATCCTACCTACTCAAGAGGCCAAGATCTGAGGCTCACAGTTCAAAGCATGTCCAAAGCCAGTCCAGATAGGAAACGTCTGTGAGACTCTTATCTCCAATTAAATCACAGAAAGAGCCAAAAGTGATGCTGTGGCTCAAGAGGTAGAGCACTATCTAGCCTTGAGCAAAAGAAGCTCAGCGACAGCGCCTAGGCCCTCAGAGTTTAAGCCTTAGGACTGGCAAAATAAGAAAAAAGAAACATGGACTCCAACATCTTTCTCCTATTACTAGTTCACTCCTCCCACACTTACCTGTCTACATGCCACTCCATACATTGGCACCTCTGCCCTTCTGCTATTGCCTCTGCTGAATGCCATTCTTCTTCCCCACCTCCTTCACATGAACACGTCCTTCACTATTCCAGGGCCAATGTCTCTATCTTTGTGAACTCATCCTTGACTATCCTCTGCCAGCCTGGACGGTAGGTGTTTCTCACTTTTTTTTTTTTTTTTTGCCAGTCCTGGGGCTTGAACTCAAGGCCTGGATGCTGTCCCTGAACTTCTTTTGCTCAAAGCTAGCAGTTTACACTTGAGCCACAGCACCACTTCTGGCTTTTTCTGTTTATGTAGTACTGTGGAATCAAAACCAGGGCTTCATGCATGCTAGGCAAGCGCTCTACCACTGAGCCACATTTCCAGCCTCTTGTCTCTCACTTTTGTTCAAAACACAGGCCCCACACCAATCTGCCCAAGGACTCTGGTAAGCAGCCTGCCTATAGAACATGCCACCTGAAGACCTTCCCAGAATATCTGAATAAGCTGATAGTAAAGGGCTTTCCTAGGTAGAGTCACAGGGCAAAAATTAGAATAAATTCTACTTCTTCAAATGTGCAAATGTCAAGGAAAAAAGAAATATGAAAAAAAAAAAAGTCCAGGAGCCAGGTGCTGGTGGCTCAAGCCTATAATCCTAGCTACTCAGGAGGCTGAGATCTGAGGATCGAAGTTTGAAGCCAGCCCAAACAAGAAAGTCCATGAGATTCTTGTCTCTAATAAACTTCAAAAAAGCTGGAAGTGGTGCTGTAGCTCAAGAGGTAGAGCGCTGGCCTTGAGCAAAAGAAGCTCTAGGACAACATCGAGGCCCAGAGTCCAAGCCCCAGGACCAGAAAAAAACAAAACAAAACAGACCCCAAAGAAATGGTGATATAAAATGGATTGACCACATTCTACACTTCCCACCAAACATTCCAGACTATGAGGGCAAAGATCATGCCTTAAACATTCTTATTTATTTTTGTGCTGATACTGGGGCTTGAACTCAGGACTAGGCACTATCCCTTTTTCAATCAAGATTGTTACTCTACCACTTGAGCCATACCTCTACTTCTGGCTTTTTGGTAGTTAAATGGATGTAAGAGTTACAGATTTGTCTGCCTGGGATGGCTTTGAACCTCGACGCTCAGATCTCTTCCTCTTGATTTTTGTTGTTTTTGCTAGTTCTGGGGATTGAACTCAGGACCTGGGCACTGTCCCTGAACTTCTTTTACTCAAGGCTAGCACTCTACCACTTGAGCCACAGTACCACTTCCTGCTTTTGCCATTTATGTGGTACTGAAGAATTGAACCCAGGGCTTCATGAATGCTTGGCAAGCACTCTACCATTAAACCACATTTCTAGCTCCTCCCTGCCTCTCGAGTAGCTAGGATTATAGGCATGAACCACAGCGTTCCACTGCTTTAAACATTCTTGCATTTAGCCAGGTATTGGTGGCTTAGTTACTCAGAAGACTGAGGTCTGAGGATTGTAGTTCAAAGCCAGGCAGGAAAGTCTGTGAGACTCTTCTCTCCAATAAACTACCAGAAAATTGGAAGTGGTGCTGTGGCTCAAGTGGTAGAGCGCTCGCCTTGAGCTGAAGAGTTGAAGGACAGTGCCTAGGCCCAGAGTTCAAGTCCCACAACCGACCAAAAAAAAAATTTCTTATATCTAGCAGTGAGCAAGACCCACAGAAGACATCAACAAATTTCCTTCCCTTAACCACACAATCCAGTACTGAAACACCTCTCCTTTCCCAAAAGCTGTAATGGGAGAGAACTCTGGGGCAGGGTATAGTACTTTGCTATCCTTCCCCTAGACCAATCCTATTTGTGACCCAAGGGGTGGATAAAGCCACTTACCGGCTTGAAGATGGCCTCATAGGACTCATCATCGATGCCATCTCGGAGTGGGTAGTTAACAGCATAATACTTGCCTTTGCCAGCCCCAATATCCTAATCAAGAGGAACAATAAAAAGTAAAACTGCTAAATGAAGCCAGGAAGGAGCACAAGGATGGGGTGACAAGACTAAGGAAAGAGTCACGTAGACTCAGGAAGGGGAGCCAAGGGACAACCAGGGTAACCTTGGTTAGTACCATTTCCTTAACTGGCAAGTCCAGTTCACATTTCTGGAGACACTGAAGATGAGAGCTGCCTAACCTACTCCAAAGCATATTTCTGCCTTAGATTGAGTTAGAGCTGGCAGGCAGCTGGATCACAGAAATGATATCCACCCCCAACAACCCTTTCCTTTCCAGAGAGTTTTTTTTTTGTTGTTGTTGGTCCTGGGCTTGAACTCTGGGCCTGGGCGCTGTCCCTCAGCTCTTCAGCTCAAGGCAAGCGCTCTACCACTTGAGCTACAGCGCCACTTCCGGTTTTCTGGTGGTTTATTGGAGATAGGAGTCTCACGGTCTCTCCTGCTCGGGCTGGCTTTGAACCACGATCCTCAGATCTCAGCCTCCTGGGTAGCTAGGATTACAGGCGTGAGCCACCAGTGCCCGGCTTTCCAGAGAGTTTTATTGTGTAACTCTATCCTTTGTTCTCTCTAGAGAGAGAGGTCTGAAGGAGGAAGACAAGTTCTTCCAACTAATTTCCAAACAGTCCACTCTCAGTTATTGTAATGCTAGCCATAGCAAGTATCTGAATTAATGCCACTTTTCCACACAAGGGTTACTGGGATGGCAAAGTGGTTGATTTCACTGTATTCAATCAAGCTAACAGTAACAGTTTCAGTAAGGAGGCTTATATATTACTGTTCTACATGTAAAACTCCATGTACTTTTCTGGGGTATGTCCTTTGCTTTGAGTCAGATGACCAAATGGGAAAGATGATAAAAAAAATGAGACATATAAGTTCTAATTCCTATCCCCAAACTAAGGCCTTATGGGTCACAAGAAGCAGTATGATGCAACCCAATTGTGGCCAGGAATTACTATGAATCTGGAGACCATGTTCTTTCTCTGATTCTGTATGTCCTATCATTCCCTTCCTACAAAATAAGACAGAGAGAGAGAGAAAGACACAGACACAGACACACACCACAGTAAGCGTTTCAGGCTGCAGTGTTCTGAGTGACAGAAGAGTCAGAAAGTAGGTGTTAGTGGTATATGATAAGATACTTAGAGCTAGTGGCTAACTGTGATCTGGTTGGCCCCTAAAGGGAGTTCTCACCCGTAAGTCACCAGTTCCTGGGAAGTACTCTCCATATTTATGAAAGGACACAGTCATGACGCGGTCTGTGGTGTAGAAGGCCTCTTCCACGCCATCACCATGGTGAATATCAATGTCAATATACAGCACCCTCTGGTGATACCTAGGATCAGAAAGGGGTCAGGGGTCCGGGGGCTCTTGGGGATGGGACGCGCCAAGGGCGCCAGGTCCCAGCTTACCAGGCTAGCTGCCTCCCTCAGGTATCTCTAAGCACCAGAGACGTAGAAACTGGCTGAAGGAAGGTGGAAGAGCGGCCGGGTGTCTCCAGAGGCCTGACCAAGCCGACCAAGTCCGATCTTCCTACTCTACAGCCAGGGTCAACTCCGGCCACAGGGACCTCTGGAGGCAGGATCTGAGCAGCACCTGCCCCTGATCTTGCCGTGGGCTCAGATCAAACCAAGACCCTCGCCAAGGAGAGGATGGCCAGAGACACTCACCAAACACATCCTAGCCAGCACACCGTAGGAAAAGCAAACTAGGGAGGCAAGCCCAGAGGGAGAGGGAAGTGGGAACCTGGCCTAACATGCTCCTCCAAGAGACAAGGCCAGGCAGGCATACTTTAGCAATTCCAGGATGGCCAAGACGATATCGTTGACATAACAGAAGCCAGATGCCTCAGACTTCTTTGCATGGTGCAGGCCCCCAGCCCAATTCACAGCGATGTCCGTCTGTTGCTTATTAAGTTTCACGGCACTTGCTGGGGCAAGGAAAGAAAGAATATAAGTTACTAAACTACTCTCACCTTCTTCCAAGAAGCCCAGAGAACTCAGTGAGAGGTTAGAACTTGCCTATTCGACACTGCACTTTGTAACTCATAAGTAAGCTCCCTCTTGCTACCCTAGTCCAACGGAAAATAAACATGGCTACTTTTTTTTTTTTAATTTTTTTTTTTTTTTGGTCCAGTTGTGGGGCCTGAACTCTGGGCCTGGGCGCTGTCCCTCAGCTCTTCAGCTCAAGACTACCACTCTACCACTTGAGCCACAGCGCCACTTCCGGCTTTTTTCTTTTTGCTTATGTGGTGCTGAGGAATTGAACCCAGAGCCTCAGGCATGCATGGCAAGCGCTCTACCACTGAGCCACCTTCCCGCCCCAGGTAGTTAGTTCTTTAAGGCCTTTCTTGTTCTTGTTCTTGTTTTGTCGGTCATGGGGCCTGAACTCTGGGCCTGGGCGCTGTCCCTCAGCACTTCAGCTACAGCATGACTTCCAGCTTTTTCTGCTTATGTGGTGCTGAGGAATTGAACCCAGGGCCTCATGCATGCAAGGCAAGCACTCTACCACTGAGCTACCTCTTTGAGGTTTTGAGAAAGCTTTTCTTCTTTTTCCAACCTGAGTTTATCCCTGAGTTGATTCCAGATGATCAAGAAGGACATGAAGAACAGAGGCCTACATAACTACCTTCATCAAGTGCTCACAACACACCACAATGCTAATTGCTTTTGTTATCTGGTGCATTTATCCTCACAAAAGCTCAGGTAGGATTTGGTCAAATCTTTTTTTTAATTTAATTTTATTTTATTTGTGAACATACTGTACAATTACATGGGCAGGATAATGCGTACATTTCTTACCAAGCATTGCAGCCTCCTCCTTTGTTTACCCTTCACATCCCTTCCCAGCCTTCCCCCTCCCCCCTTGGTCAAATCTTATAAGTGGAGAAATCAGTATTCCAGCTTCAAGCTTGTCCTAAAAGCCTAAAAGAATATACCCTGAGGGAAATGTGTCCTTGTCCTTTTCAGAGGGGCTTTCATGTATACAATCTTGTTTGATGATCGCAACAACTCCATGAATCCGGCCAGACAGATATCAAGCCGACTATACAGAGGGAAAAGAACAGGGAGAAGCTGAGAGACCTGTCCAAGACAAAAGAACCATGGAGCCAGAATCAAGAGCCCAGGTGTCTGAACTCCCACACTCTGTGTGCTTTCTACCACACCCACAAGAGCTACACCAAAGTTATTTCAGGCCTCTAGGGGTAAAAGTACACATTAGTGCATAATGTGGAAACACATGCAAACAGTAATGCAAATGAAACAAAACAGACAGGAAGGAAAGCACACCTGGACAGCGTAGTCTCACAGAGCTAGAGAGGAAGCCCAGTGCGCTGTCTCCTCTCACAGGAAATGACACTACTGGGACTTCAGTGATGTAGAAGTCAGAGACAGGAGTTGTGCTAGATCCCATCCCTCACCCCTGGGTTTTTCCCATGGTTAATCATGGGTTCCCAAAGTGCAGCAAGGAGAAAAAGCCTTGAGATGAAGAAGGTGGAAGAAGCCAGCCTGATTGTGGTTAACATCAAGACACAGCTGAAACTCAGAATCTGTAATGACCTCAAGACTGACCAACACTGGCACTCTAACTTGGAGGGTGCCAAAGATCTGGTGCTCTGACATTGTAGCTGCACAGGAAGTGAGCAATAGGCAGCTCTTCCTTACCCTTTCCAGGGTAAACACTGGGAGGCTATGTCAATAAGAACTTTAGCTCTCTACTATGGAGTTATAAATAGGGCTGGGAAGGTGGCTCAGTGGTAGTGTTTGCCTTGCATGCATGAGGCCCTGGGTTCAATTCCTCAGCACCAGATAAGCAAAAAGAAAAAAGCCGGAAGTGGCACTGTGGCTCACGTGGTAGAGCATTAGCTTGAGCTGAAGAGCTGAGGGACAGCGCCCAGGCCGAGTTCAGGCGCAACGACCGGACCCCCCCCCAAAATAAATAAATAAATAAAGTTTTGTTTATATTCCCATATGGAATTCGAAGTCATCATGGGAGTAAAAATTTTAGATATGAGGAAAAAATATTTTCCTTTGGGCAATAATCCAGCAGCCAATCTGTTTTCCTCAGGTTCAAGGACCTATGGAATTAGATGTGGGAAAAGGGAAAATGAATAAACAGATAATCACCTTCTCAGAGCAGTGGCACTCACCAAGAACGCTGAGGCGAGAGGATTGCAGCTTTGAGACCAACCTGGCAACACATCTAAGAACCCAGTCTCAAAAGGAAAAGTAACCAGTGTGCAGCAATGGACACTTCAACTCCACTTTCAGTTTTTTTGGTGGTTAATTGAAGAACTGCCTGGGAACTATGATCCTCAGGTCTCAGCCTTCTGAGTACCTAGAAAAACTGGCACGAGCCACTGGCACCTAGTCTGGACACTTAAATGGACATGTTAGATTGTATACCCTTGTACAACCTTCTGAAACTCAGAAAACAAATAAGCAAATTAAGCCGGGCACTGTGGCTCATATCTATAACCCAAGCTACTCAGGAGGCTGAGATCTTAGAATCACAGTTCAGACTAAGCTCAGGTAGATAGATGGTAAAAACTCAAAAGTGGAGGTGGTTGAAGTAGAAAGTCAAGTGGGAGCGCAAGGTCCTGAGTTCAAACTCGAGTACTAGAAAACAAAGTAAAAACTCCAAAAACACAGCAAAGGAATCCTATCCTATACAGAGATATACAGGATTGAACATGAACTTTAGAGCACAGCTTATACTGTAATGACCCTAAGAAAGTGGATATGACCAAGAAGTAGACTTCAACTGTATTACACCATGTCTTCTTTCTTAGGCTAGTCGCTGTTACATGACTTTTTTAAAAAATAATTTTTGTATTTGAAATACTTCATATGGATCATATTTAGAAGTAGTCATCTCAGTGTCAACGAAAGGCTTAGTTCCAGGATATTAATCAGAAACCAAAATCTATGAGTGGTCAAGTCCATTAAAAAAATAGCTTTAGGTCAGGTGCAGGTAGCTCATACTCAGGAGGCTATTATCTAAGGATTACAGTTCGAAGCCAGCCTGGGCAGGAAAGTGTGAGACTCATATTTACAATTAAACATGAAAAAAGCCAGAAGTGGAGCTGTGGCTCAAAGGTAGAGTGCTAGCCTTAAATACAAAAGATAAAGGACAGTGTCCAGGCTCTGAGTTCAAGCCCCAGGACCAACACACACAGAAAGGATCAAAAAGCCAGGCGCTGGTGGCTCATGCCTGTAATCCTAGCTACTCAGGAGGCTGAGATCTGAGGATCTCAGTTTAAAGCCAGCCCGGGCAGGAAAGTCCATGAAACCCTTATCTCCAATAAACCATCAGAAAACTGGAAGTGGCACTGTGGCTCAAGTGGTAGAGCACTAGCCTTGAGCTGAAGAGCTGAGGGACAGCGCTCAGGCCCAGAGTTCAAGCCCCACCACCGACAAAAAAAAAAAAAAAAAAAAAGAAAGCTTCATAAACCAGGTCAGGTGGCTTATGCCTGCAATCCCAGCTACTTGAGAGGTGGAGAGAGGATTACGGTTCCAGGCCAGCTATTTAATCTATCTGTCAAACAAACTAAAGGAAAAGAATTGGGCATGGGCATGGCTCAAGAGGCAGAGTACACACAACCCTGAGCTCAAATCCTTAGTACTAAAGCTCATTTAAAATAAAAAAAAATTTTTTTTTTGGGGGGGGGTCCAATTGTGGGGCCTGAACTCTGGGCCTGGGCTCTGTCTCTCAGCTCTTTAGCTCAAGGCTAGCATTCTACCACTTGAGTCACAGTGCCACTTCCAGCTTTTTTTTTCTTATTATGTGGTGCTGAGGAGTCGAACCCAGGGCCTCATGCATGCAAGGCAAGTGCTCTACCACTGAGCCACCTTCCCAGCCCCGTTTAAAAAATTTTTTAAAGCTGGGAATGTGGTTTAGTGGTAGAATGCTTGCCTAGCAGGCATGAAGCCTGGGTTCAATTCCTCAGCACCACATAAGCAGAAAAAGCTGGAAGTGGCACTGTGGCTCAAGTGGTAGAATGCTAGCCTTGAGCAAAAGAAGTCAAGGACAGTGCCTGGGCCCCGAGTTCAAGCCCCAGGACTGGTAAACAAACAAACAAATATTAAAGGCTGGGAATGTGCTTTGTGGGTTTGATTCCTCAGTACCACATAAACAGAAAAAGCTGGAAGTGGTGCTGTAGCTCAAGTGGCTGCTAGCCTTGAGCAAAAGAAGCTCAGGGGCAGTGCTGAGGCCCTGAGTTCACGCAAAAAAAAACCTAAAAATAAAAATAAATAAATTTAAAAAGCTTGGTGCTGGTGGCTTACTCCTGTAATCATAGCTACTCAGAAGGCTGAGATCTGAGGATTACAGTTCAAAGCCAGCCCAGGAAGAAAAGTGTGATTTATCTTCAATTAATCACCAGAAAACCAGAAGTGGCACTGTAGTCCAAAGTGGTAGAGTGCTAGCCTTGAGCAAAATAGTTCAGGGACAGTGCCAGAGCCCTGAGTCAAGCCCCATGACCAAATGAGACACCATTTCTAATTAACCAGCAAAAAACTGGGTTGAAGGCACGTCTCATAAGATAGAATATCAGCTGTGACCAAGCCAATCCAAGTAAGCACAAGGCCCTGAATTTGCCCCGGCAACAAACAAACACACAAAAATATTCATGCAAAAAATGCTGGGGTATGGGAGATCACCTTGTTAACAAGTATGAGGCTCTGAGTTAAAACCCCAGAGCCATTTTAAAACATAACTTAAGAACATACTTAAATACTATTGTATTTTATGAGATCCTAAGTGATATAAGCTAACCATAAAGGAAAGTCAGATGTGACAATTTAGTTCCCTCCCCCCACTTTTTAAAAGGCATGGTCTCATTGTATAGAACAGGCTAGCCTTAAACTTGAGAGCCTCTTGCTTCAGCCTCCTGAGTACTGGGATTACAGGTACATATACCATATTTGGCTATCATAAATTTGATTTTTTTTTTTTGGCCAGTCCCAGGGTTTGAACTCATAAACTTCTTTTGCTCAAGGCTAGCACTCTACCACTCAAACCACAGCACTACTTCTGGCCTTTTCTGTTTATGTGGTACTGAGGAATCGAACCCAGGGCTTCATACAAGCTAGGCAAGCACTCCACCACTAAGCCACATTCCCAGCCTATCATAAATTTGAAGAGATTTTTCCCAGAGCGAAAGTAATCCTCAACCAATGTGCGGCTTCTGAGAGAGGACGGGTGCTAGGGTTTCAGGTCCCGGGGGCAAGGCATAGAATCACCTCATCTCAAAGATGAGATCATCTAGAGTCTATCAAGTAGCGTCTAAACTCTCAATTCTCACAAAGTCAGACCAGCTGCAGTTGGACAGGAGTCAGAGATCACATGGCCCAACCCATCTTACCAAAGACAAATCTGAGGGGAAGTGACCTGCCAGTCAGTGAAGAGTTAAAAGATGGCCCTGTACCCATTGTCTCCTTTCCAGCTCAGTGCTTGTCCCATGACAATGACTGTATATTCAAGCTAGTTATAAACCTAATTGGAGAATGTCTAACCTCTATTATTTATAATCAGGAAACAAAGAAAACCAGACTTGAGTGGGGGAAAAAAGGCACCCTTGGAAGCTAGGAAAAAAACAGATGTTAGTCAAATGAGGCCCAAGGAAGGCAGAAACAGCGTTTCTAATGGAAGGGAAGTCCAGCTGGGGACTAAGAGTAGTGAGGGAACAGAAGAGACTTACATCTTTGCATCTGTTTGCTGTACTCAGACATGTTGTCTGGACGAATGGAGCGCAAGAATTTAATGTAGTCATCACTGTGGTACTTGGTCATCTCCTCAGCATTAGCTTTGTGAGGGCGCTAGAGGGCAGAAGGGAGAAAGTCAAGTTATTTTTCTCTACTGTCAGTCTTTACCCAGACTACTTTGAACACTTACTGCCCAGTTATTACTAGGCAGAATAAATAACTGATTAGTTTCAAGCCTCATGGGTGCCAGTGGCCCATGCCTGTAATCCTAGCTACTCAGGAAGCTGAGATCTGAGGATCCTAGTTCAAAGCCAGCCTGGGCAGGAAAGTCCGTGACATTCTTATCTCCAATAAACCACTCAGAAAATTGGAAGTGGCTCTGTGGCTCAAGTAGTAAAGCTCTAGCATTGAGCTGAAGAGCTGAGGGACAGCACCCAGGCCTAGAGTTCAAGCCCCATGACTGACAAAAAAAAAAAAAAGAAAGATATGTACACGTGCCAGGTGCTGGTGGCTCATACCTACAATCCAAGCTACTCAGGAGGCTGAGATTTGAGGATAGCAGTTTGAAGCCAGCCTGGGCAGGAAAGTCCCTAAGACTCCCAGTTATACTATTCAGAAAAAGCCAAAGTGGCACTGTGGCTCAAGTGTACTAGCCTTGAGCACAAAGGGGTTCAGGGACAGCACTAAAACCCTGACTTTAAGCTCCAAGACAGGCAGAAGGAGGAGGAAGAGGACGAGGGGGGAGGGTGGGGAATGGGGGGAGGGGAAGGAGGGAGAAGAGGGAGAAGAGGGGGAGGAGGGGGAGGAGGGAGAGGAGGGAGAGAAGGGAGAAGAGGGAGAGGAGGGAGAGGGGAAAGAAAGGGAGGGGAGAAGAAGGGGGAGGGGAAGGAGGGAGAGGGGAAGGAGGAAGAGGAGGAGGGGAGGAAGAAGAAGAGGAGGAAAAATGTACACTTGAGACAGGCATTGGTAGCTCACGCCTGCAATCCTAGCTACTTAGACAGCTGAGGTTTGAAGATCAAGGTTTAAAGCCAGCCCTACCATAAGAATCTGTGAGATTCTTATTTTCAAAGTTTTTTTTTTTTTGGTCTGTCATGGGGCTTGAACTCTGGGCTTGGACGCTGTCCCTCAGCTCTTCAGCTCAAGGCGAGCGCTCTACCGCTTGAGCCACAGCGCCACTTCTGAGATTCCTATTTTCAATTAACTAGCAAAAAAGCTGTAAGTGGAGCTGTAGAGTGCTAGCTTTGAGCAAAAGTAAGAACTTAGGGATACTGCCCTGAATTCAAGCCCCAGAACTAGCACAAAAAGACAGACAGACAAACAGACAGGAAGGAAGGAAGGAAGGAAGGAAGGAAGGAAGGAAGGAAGGAAGGAAGGAAGGAAGGAAGGCAGGCAGGCAGGCAGGCAAGCAGGCAGGCAGGCAGGCAGGCAGGCAGGCAGGCAGACAGACTTTATTATTAAAGAAACAAGACTAGCTGCTTGAGCTCTACTGTTTAAGCTTACCATTACCTCTTGAGCCAAATTTCCTCACTTACTACATAGAAACAAGGAGGTGATGAGATTTTTTCATTCAAGGCTAGACCTCTACCACTTTGAGCTACAGCTCCACTTCCAGTTCTCTGGTGTTTAATTGGAGATAAGAGTCCCATGGACTTTTCTGCCTGGACTGGCTTTGAACCACAATCCTCAAATATCAGCCTCCTGAGTAGCTATGATTACAGGCATGAGCCACCAATGCCAGCTGGCTCCCAAAGTTTAAAAAACAAACAGTGGATGTCTAAGGACAATTGAAATAGATAGGAAATCCTTTACAAATGATTATGGAAACAATTTGGATGGCATCATAACTACTAAAACTCCCTTGATGGGCTGGAAAGGTAGCTTAGTGGTAGAGTGCTTACATAGTGTGCATGAAGCCCTAGGTTCAATTCCTCAGTACCATATAAGCAGAAAAAGCCAAAAATGGCACTGTGGCTCAAGTGGTAGAGTGCTAGCCTTGAGCAAAAGAATCTCAGAACAGTGCCCAGGCCCTGAGTTCAAGCCTCAGGATTGGAAAAACAACAAATTTCCTTGACATAATCATTTTGGGGTCATCTCATCATTCTGACTCATTCTTTCCCTTACTTGTTCATTCATGTTCTCAGGGCCTTGTGCTCTTGCTCAGCTTTTTCTGTTCAAGGCTGATTGATGCTCTACCACTTGAGTCACACCTCCAGTTCTACCTTTTTACTGGTTAGCTAAACATACAAGTCATAGATTTGTCTTGCCAGCCTGGATCTGAACTGAGTAGCTAGGATTACTGGAGTGAACCACCATTGCCCGGCCTCTTTTTTATTTCTTTGGAGTGCCTCACTATGTACCCTAGCCTTGTGATCCTTCTGCTTCAGCCCCCTATTAGGATTATTAGCTACTGTATTCAACTCAACTTGCCTCTTTTTAAGAAATTGCTTTGGCTGGGAATGTGGCTTAGTGGTAGAGTGCTTGCCTAGCATGAATGAAGCCCTAGATTCGATTCCTCAGAACCATATCAACAGAAAAAGCCGGAAGTGGCGCTGTGGCTTAAGTGGTAGAGTGCTAGTCTTGAGCAAAAGAACCACAGGGAAAGTGCCAAGGCCCTGAGTTCAAGCCCCATGACTGACAAAAAAGAAATTGCTTCTCATTGGGTACAAGTGGCTCTTGCTTAAAATCCTAACTAGATGGGTGGTTGAGACCTAGAAGATGGAGGTTTAAAATCAGCTTAGGTAAAAAATCCTTAAGACTCCATTTCCAATTAACCAGCAAAATGTCAGACTTAAAGTACAGGTCAAATGGTAGAATACCAGCCATGAGCAAGAAAGCCAAGTGAGAACTTGAGGCTCATCCCTAAGCCTGTTCCTTAAAGCAAGAACCTGTTTACCAGGCCACTTGGATATTTATAACATCATTTGTAGGCCATAAAAAATCAATATAGGCCAGACGCTGGTGGCTCTCACACCTGTAATCCTAGCTACTGAGGAGGTTGAGATCTGAGGATCATGGTTCAAAGCCAGCCCAGGCAGGAAAGTCCACGAGACTCTTATCTCCAATTAACCACTAGAAAACCGGAAGTGGCGTTGTGGGTCAAGTGGCAGAGAGTTCACCTTGAGCTGAAGAGCTGAGGGACAGCATCCAGACCCAGAGTTCAAGCCCCACAATGGACAAAAAAAAAAAAAAAACAAAAACAAAAACATTTTCAGTCCGACACTGGTGACTCACATCTGTAATCCTAGCTACTCAGGAGGCTGGGAAACGAGGATCATGGTTCAAAGCCAGCCTGGGCAGAAAAATCCGTGAGACTCTTATCTCCAATAAACCACTAAAAAACTGGGAGTGGCACTGTGGGTCAAGGGGTAGAGAGCTAGCCTTAAGCTGAAGAGTGAAGGGCAGCACCCAAGCCCAGAGTTTAAGTCACAGGTCCAAAAAAAAAAGGTGACTCCATAGTAAAAAATCACCAGGACACATAAGACAGTTGGGCCCTGGTGGCTACTCAGGAGCTGCGCCTCTATTTCAGGCATTTTGCTGGTTAACTGCAGAGTTACAGACTTTTCTACCTGATATGGCTTCAAACTGCCATTCTCCAGGTTTCAGCCTCCTTAATAGGTAGAATGATAAGGCACTGAGTCACCAGCACCAAGCTATGTTCAATTTTATTTGTCACCAGCAACCTGCTAATCAAGATCACAAAAAAGAGTAATAAAATACTTTTTTTTGGTTGGTCATGGAGCCTGAACTCTGGGGCTGGGAGCTCAGCTCATCAGTCCCTCAGCTCTTCAGCTCAAGGCTCCCGCTCTACCACTGGAGCCATAGTGCCACTTCTGGCTTTTTTTGTTTATGTGGTGCTGAGGAATCGAACCCAGAGCCTCATGCATGCAAGGCAAGCACTCTACCACTGAGCCACCTTCCCAGCCCCAATGAAATACTTTTGGTTAAGTAACTTATGCTAACAAAAAACTGTAAGTCTAATTGTAAGGATGAAATGCATGTCTATAATCGCAGATACTTTGAGGTAAATGAGGTAGGAAGATAAAGATTTGAGGTCACCTGAGGTAAAGTTAGCCTGAGACCCTATCTGAACAACAAACTAATAAGCAAAAGGTCAGGGGCATAATTCAAGTGGTACAGCACTTGCCAAACAAGCAGGAGGCCATGTTCAACTCCTAGTACTATTTTTTTCTTTTTTAAAAAAATAAAACATCTAATTTTAAGAGTAAGAGAGAATATGACCTCGGTATCGTATATATTACCAGTGAAAGCATAAATTTATTCAACCACATTGAAAAGCAACTTGGTATTCATAACCTACAATCCAGCAATTCTCTTCTGAAAACTACAGCCAAACAATTATTTTAAATATGCAATAAAAAACATATATATATAAGGAGGGGAGGGGCTGGGAAGGTGGCTCAGTGGTAGAGTGTTTACCTTGCATGCCTGAGGCCCTGGGTTCAATTCCTCAGCACCACATAAGCAAAAAGAAAAAAGCCGGAAGTGGCGCTATGGCTCAAGTGGTAGAGTGCTAGCTTTGAGCTGAAGAGCTGAGGGACAGCACCCAGGCCCAGAGTTCAGGCCCCACGACCGGACCCAAAAAAAAAAAAAAAGAGCTGAGGGATAGTGCCCAGGCCCAGAGTTCAAGCCCAGTGACTGATAACAACAAAAAAAAAAAAAAAGAAAAGAAAAGAAAAAAGAGGAAAAAGCCAGAAGTGGCACTGTAACTCAAGCGGTATAGTGCTAACCTTGACTAAAAGAAGCTCTGGGGGCTGGGAATGTGGCTTAGTGGTAGAGTGCTTACCTAGCATGCATGAAGTCCTGAGTTCGATTCCTCAGTACCACATAAACAGAAAAAGCCAGAAGCGGTACTGTGGCTCAAGTGGTAGAGTGCTAGTCTTGAGCAAAAGAGGCTCAGTGACAGAGCCCAGGACCTAAATTTAAGCCCCAGGACTGGCCCAAAAAAACCCCCAAAGCACCATTTTTTTTTTTAAAGCTTTTAGCTGGTGCCAGTGGCTCACACCTGTAATCCTAGCTAACCAGGAGGCTGAGATCTGAGGCTCACAGTTCAAAGCCAGCTCGGGAAGGAAAGTCTGTGAGACTCTTATCTCCAATTTACCATAAGAAAACTAGAAGTGGTGCTGTGGCTCAAGTGCTAGCCTTGAACTGAAGAGCTGAGGGACAGTGTTCAAGTCCAGAGTTCAAGCCCCATGATTGACCCCCTCCCCCGCAAGAAAAGCTTTTAGGCAGCTTTGCTAAACTTACTTTTCCCAAGAAAAGAAGAAAAGAATACCTTCTCAGCAGGGTGCTGGTAGTTTATGCCTATAATGCTAGCTACCTGAGAGGCAGATTGAGAGATGACTGTTCAAGGCTAGCCTGGGCAAAAAAAGTTTTAAACTATTTCAATGAATGGTTGAGCAAGATGATGCTCACCTGTCATCCCAGCCACAGGGAAGCACAAAGAGGAAGGTAACAGTCCAGGCTGACCAGGGCAAGAATCATAATCCCGTCCCCAAAATAACAAATGCTACTGGCTCATGCCATAATCCTACTTAGGAGGCTGAGATCTAAGGATCATAGTTCAAAGGCAGCCCAGATAGAAAAGATAAGGAAACAATCATCAGAAAGTGGGAAGTGGAGCTGTGGTTGTAGTGGTAGAGCACTAGCCTTGAGCAAAAATCTAAAGGCAGAGCCAGGCACAGGTGGCTTACACCAGTAGTCTTCTGGAATCTGAGAAATGGCTGGAAAGTCTGTGAAAAGCTTATCTCCAATTAACTACCAGAAAACCAGAAGTGGTGCTGTGGCTCTAAGTGGTAGAACCATAGCCTTGAGTGAAAAAGCTAAGGACAGTGCCCAGGCCCTGAGTTCAAGCCCAAGGAACAGCATAAAAATAAATAAAAAAATAAAATAAAATAAAATTCTGCCAGAAGCAAATGGATCATGTCTGTACTCCTAGATATTCAGGGGGCTGTGATATGAGGATTGCTTTTTTTTTTTTTTTGGTGGTCACGGAGCTTAAACTCTGGGCTTGGGCACTGTCCCTGCGCTCTTCAACTTAGCTCTTCAACTTAATGCGAGTGCTCTACCACTTGAGCCACAGTGCCACTTCTGGTTTTCTAGAGGAGATAAGAGTCTCAAGGATCTGCCGGGGCTGGCTGGCTTTGAACCGTGATCCCTAGATCTCCTGAGTAGGATTATAGGCGTGAGCCACAAGCACCTGGCTGAGGATTGCTATTAGAAAACAGCCTGGGCAGGCAGGAAAGTTTGTGAGACTTATCTTCAATTAAACACCATAAACAAACAAAAAACCAGAAGTAGAGCTCCAGTGAGAGATCACTACCTTGATCAAAAAACGCTCAGAGGCTCAGGGACAACACACAATGCCCTGGCCCTGAGATCAAGCCCTAGGACTGTACACATGCACGTGCACATACAGGGACATGGACACGGACACGGACACAGACACCCAGACACACAAACACAGACATACACAAAATGATGAGGGCTAAAAGGCCCGAGTGCCTCAAGTATTAAAGCACCTGCCCAATGAGCATAAGGCTCTGAATTCATACCTAAGTACCACCAAAAACAGAAAAGAAAGAAAGAAAAAAAAAAGAACACCATACAGATGAAGTCATCTCCCATGGTAGCCATCACTGGGTTTTTCCAAAGAACTATTCTCTCCCTTTCTAGTTAGTAACAGATCTCAATCTGGTTGGGCATATTTATATACTCAGCCCTAAGGATCAAATCATGATTAGTCTAAACCAGATCTGGTAAAGACAACTAACTACCGTTATGAATAGTCTGTGGATGGCAAATGACCCATGAGCTCTAAGGAGAAATCTGCTAGGAAGCTTCTGGGAAGGGTTTTCCTATTTAGTTAAAACAGGGGCAAATAAATCCCTGAAAACCTCAAGGTTTTTTTATTCCCAGATGCCTTTCACACCTAAGGAAGCTTGGCTAGAAAGCCTTTTAAGGTCTGGTCCAAGGTCTGTCTGTTCCTCTTTCCCTCTTTGCTTCTTCAGGTGCCTCCATGGGCTCCAGAGACATGACAAAACCATCTGGGACAAAAGACTAATCTTTCAGTTTTAGGAATAGTAGAGATGCTACTGTTGCTAGGTTACTCAAGCTGTCAGCACAGACTTAACCAAGACTCTTATGCCATAGGTGACAGAGGCGCCTAGGCCTTCTTCATTTTCTCACTTGAATTCTACCGGCAGCCTAGTAACTGAGCAGGCCATTTCTAAGATGCACGTTTATTTATTTGTTTAAAACCTTTCACTTGTTCCTTGCTGTCTCCAAAAGGGGTGACACTATGGGCCACATCTGATCTACAGATGTATTGATATTTTGCTTGTACACAGCTAAGAAAAACAAGAACTAGGATGGGGGATAGTTCAGTGGCAGAGCTCTTGTCTAACTGAGCAAGGATTGGGATTTGTTTAAAAAAGAAAAAAAAAAAAGACAGGGCTGGGAATATGGCTTAGTGGTAGAGTGCTTGCCTAGCATGCATGAAGCCTTGGATTCCATTCCTCAGAACCACATTAACAGAAAAAGTTGCTGGGCGCCGGTGGCTCATACCTATAATCTTAGCTACTCAGGAGGCTGAGATCTGAGGATCGTGGTTCAAAGCCAGCCCAGGAATGTCCATGAGACTCTAATCTCCAGTTAACCATCAGAAAACTGGAAGTGGGGCCATAGCTCAAAGTGGTAGAACACTAGCCTTGAGCATAAAAGCTCAGAGATAGTGACCAGGCCTTGAGTTCAAGCCCCAGGACCTGAAAAAAAAAAGACAAAAACTTTGGACCAGGTAAAGATCACCTGGAGCTAAGTCTATAAATTACATTGTATCGTTTCCTCTCCATTTCTTTCTCTTTCTCTCTAGGATAGTCTTGCTAAGTAGCTCAGGCTGTCCTCCACCTTCAGATCCTTAACTACAGACAGTACTTTATCTTTCAGGGTACTGGGATTAATGAGATTAGTCAGATGCTCCTACTGGCTACGTCTTTGCTCTCTAGTGTAAGAAAAGCCGCCTTTTCTATCAAAGTGGGTTGCTCAAAAGTGCCTGTTTTGCTGGATGCCAGTGGCTCATGCCTGTAATCCTAGCTACTCAGGAGGCTGAGATTGGAGGATCGAGGTTCAAAGCCAGCCCGGGCAGTAAAGTTTGTGAGACTCCTATCTCCAAGAAACCACCAGAAAACTGGAAGTGGCGCTGTGATTCAAGTGGTAGAGGGCTAGCCTTGAACTGAAGAGCTGAGGGACAGTTCCTGGGCCCAGAGTTCCTCAAGCCCCACGACCAACAACAACAACAACAAAAGATGCACCTCAGATGGTTCAAGAAAGCAGCAGAGGGTGTGTGTTTTGCCTCTATACTAAAATCTTACCTCAAAGGCTTTTTATTTATTTATTTTTTGGCCAACTCTGCCTAACCCCATCAGCTCTGCCTCTCTACATATCTATCATTAGCTCTCATTTCTTATCTACTTACTGACTTATGCGTTGCGTGGCTGTTACCTGGCAGGTATATGGATAAGAGATTCTGGCTTTATTTTTGGCAGTACTAGATACTTAAGTATCTTGTACTTGCAATGCTCCTGGCTCTTCTTTGCTATACTTACTTTTTGTAT
>NW_012267267.1:2086631-2092469 GCF_000151885.1 Dipodomys ordii
GATAGTGACCAGGCCTTGAGTTCAAGCCCCAGGACCTGAAAAAAAAAAGACAAAAACTTTGGACCAGGTAAAGATCACCTGGAGCTAAGTCTATAAATTACATTGTATCGTTTCCTCTCCATTTCTTTCTCTTTCTCTCTAGGATAGTCTTGCTAAGTAGCTCAGGCTGTCCTCCACCTTCAGATCCTTAACTACAGACAGTACTTTATCTTTCAGGGTACTGGGATTAATGAGATTAGTCAGATGCTCCTACTGGCTACGTCTTTGCTCTCTAGTGTAAGAAAAGCCGCCTTTTCTATCAAAGTGGGTTGCTCAAAAGTGCCTGTTTTGCTGGATGCCAGTGGCTCATGCCTGTAATCCTAGCTACTCAGGAGGCTGAGATTGGAGGATCGAGGTTCAAAGCCAGCCCGGGCAGTAAAGTTTGTGAGACTCCTATCTCCAAGAAACCACCAGAAAACTGGAAGTGGCGCTGTGATTCAAGTGGTAGAGGGCTAGCCTTGAACTGAAGAGCTGAGGGACAGTTCCTGGGCCCAGAGTTCCTCAAGCCCCACGACCAACAACAACAACAACAAAAGATGCACCTCAGATGGTTCAAGAAAGCAGCAGAGGGTGTGTGTTTTGCCTCTATACTAAAATCTTACCTCAAAGGCTTTTTATTTATTTATTTTTTGGCCAACTCTGCCTAACCCCATCAGCTCTGCCTCTCTACATATCTATCATTAGCTCTCATTTCTTATCTACTTACTGACTTATGCGTTGCGTGGCTGTTACCTGGCAGGTATATGGATAAGAGATTCTGGCTTTATTTTTGGCAGTACTAGATACTTAAGTATCTTGTACTTGCAATGCTCCTGGCTCTTCTTTGCTATACTTACTTTTTGTATACGGTTTCTTGTTTATGCTGGGACCTATCTTATATCATGGTCCTCCTACCTCTACCTCCCCTGTAGCTGGGATTACAGGTGAGTACCACTGTGCACAGCAAGACCCTGAATCCTGACTGAATTAACTCTAGTGAGACCCACATGTAAACAAATAAATTATACTACAGTGTGAATGTGCAATGAAGACTGTACAAGAAATGGAAATAAGGGGTGAAGGAAAAGAGGAAATGTGTAATATTTTCAATATAAGAATTGTTTTGTGTGTGTGTGTGCTGGTGCTGCAGCTGGAACTCACAGCCTCCAGCTCTCACATGGCCTTTTCACTCCTGGCTGGTGCTCTGCCTCTTGAGCTATTCTATTTCTGGGTTTTTGCTGATTAATTAGAGCTAAGAATCTTGGGCAGTTTGTCTGCCTGGGCTAGCCTCAAACCTCAATCCTCATATCTCAACTTCTTCAATAGCTAGGGTACAGTGTGAGCTCCAGTTATCCATCATGCTAAGTAGTAAGAAGTTCAGGACAGGCCTGTCATTCTAAGCTAAAAGAACATAAGACAAAAAGGCAGAGGTAAGAAAGATGTGATGTTTGGAGAAAATAAAAGCAGTTCAGTGAGGAGTACACAGTGATTTCACAATGTGACTGAAAGAAGATAGAGCTAGGGAGATCAGAAAAGGTTGTATGTTCTGTACTAAGCAATTCTGGTAATCCAGGGCCAAAAGTCCAATGGCTTAAGAAGAAAAACAAAGATTTAGACTCTGCTGAACTAGAGGCCAAGTCTCTAGTTACTAGAGATTCTAGTTACTATTGTTAGAAATGGATCACGAGGTTGGGTGTCCTATAGGAATAAGGATGCCAGTAACTCACATAGATTTCCATTTTTCGGTAGAGACCGTAGTTGAGCAGCAAGTTGTGAGTCATGCGGATTCGGTGAGGCTTCATCGGGTGGCCTTGTCCATAATAGTAATTCCCAACGTCCCCTGAAAAAGAGCAACACAGTAACACGGTTGAACACACAACCCAAGAGAACCCAGGAACATTTTTATAATGAACTCCCAAAGAAACTCTTTCTGGTTTATTTCTAGTTTCCAAGATTCTCTCCCATCTTGAAGAAGGGTAAGTCCAAGCTGGGCACTGGTGGCTCATGCCTGTAATCCTAGCTACTTAGGAGGCTGAGATATGAAGATCGTGATTCAAAGCCAGCCTGGGCAGGAAAGTCTGTGAGACTCTTATCTCCAATTAACCACCATGAAACTGGAGAAGCGGTGCTGTGGCTCAAAATAGTAGAGTACTAGCTTTGCACAGAAAAAGCTCAGGAAGCCGGGCGCTGGTGGCTCACGCCTGTAATCCTAGCTACTCAGGAGGCTGAGATCTGAGGATCGCGATTCAAAGCCAGCCCGGGCAGGAAAGACCGTGAGACTCCTATCTCCAATAAACCACTAGAAAACTGGAAGTGGTGCTGTGGCTCAAGTGGTAGAGCGCTCGCCTTGAGCTGAAGAGCTTAGGGACAGTACCCAGACCAAGAGTTCAAGCCCCAGGACTGACCAAAAAAAAAAAAAAGCCCAGGGACAGTGCCTGGGTTTTCAGTTCACATTTCAAGGTGGGGAGGGGCACAAGAAAGAAAGGAAAAAAAAAAAAAAGGTGATCCTAACTGAATCAGCACAAATTAATGGCTCTAGTCGCTCACTTTATTCTGGAGCTCACAGGCACACTTGGCAGTATAGGGTGTTCTTTCCAAAGCCACTTAAGAACAGCAACTAGTAAGGTGACTCATCTCCCTATACCAGCAATTCTTTCCCAAACAGGAAATCAAATTTAACTATCACTATTCAGAAGTATTATAAGTCATTTTGCTTATGACATTGTGATGCTTTATGGTACTAAAGTACATTCACACTTTTCTTACTGCATCTTTACAGTAAAGTTGGGCAGGACTGGGAAGATTATTCTCATTTTATAGATAAGAAAACTGGAGGGGCTGGGAAGGTGGCTCAGTGGTAGAGCGCTTGCCTTGCATGCCTGAGGCCCTGGGTTCGATTCCTCAGCACCACATAAGCAAAAAGCCGGAAGTGGCATTGTGGCTCAAGTGGTAGAGCGCTAGCCTTGAGCTGAAGAGCTGAAGGACAGCGCCCAGGCCCAGAGTTCAGGCCCCACGACCAGACCCAAAAGAAAAAAAGAAAACTAGACACTGCTGGACACTGGTAGCTCTCACTTGTAATCCTGTCTACTCAAGGAGGAGATCTGAGGATCTCAGTTCAAAGCCACTCTGGGCAGGAAAGTCCAAGATACTCATCTCCAATTAACCACCAGAAAACTGGAATGGTGCTGTGGTAGCATTGAGCTGAAGAGCTGAGGGACAGCCCCGAGGCCCAGAGTTCAAGTCCCACAACTGACCCCGCCAAAAAAAAAAAAGAAACAAACAAAAAAAAAATAAACAAAAAAACCAAACATCTCAGGGACTTTCCTGCCTGGAGTTGGCTTTGAACCTCAATCCTTAGCTCTTAGCCTCCTGAGTGGCTACAACTATGGGCATGAGACTCTGGCACCTGGCTTCCAAATCATTTCTTGATCAAAATAAACGACATTTTTCCTCCATATGAAATTTATGTATAGTACTTCGTTAACTTCACTTTGTATCATTACATACTTATCTATATCCAAAAAAATGGTTACCCCTTGGAAGCAATGACTAATACACTAAAAAAAAATGAATGATCTGAATTGTGATTCAAGAGAAATTGTCTGCCCAATTATCATACAGCTAATGAATGATCTCAGAGTCAAGTCTTCTGACCCTAAATCTAGTATGCAAAAGCTACACTGGGTTTCCTATGTATCTACTTGAGCTTGAATTTAATCTTTTTTTTAAATTGTAAAAATACCTTACAGAGGGGGTCACAATTACATGGGCATGGTAATGAATACATTTCTTATCAAGCATTGTTGCCTCCTCCTTTGTTTCCCCTTCCCATCCCTTCCCATCTCCCCCCCCAAGCCAAAGTTGTAAAGTTCATTTTTCGACATAACATCTTGTACATCTCATTGTTGCAATGGGTCCACCTCTATCTCTATTTAAACAATTTGTTTTTTCCCTTCCCCTCCACAAATTATACAAACATCAAATACAATGAAAACAGGGGTTATACTGTTGGGGAGGGACATACAAAGCAACAAAGAAATCATCTTAAAAATACATTAGAAACAATTGCAAGAAAGAAAAAACAATTGAATTTAATCTTTAGAGCTCTATGAGTCTAAAGTATAGAAAGTTCCTTGAAGCCCAGTGCCGGTGGCTCACACCTGTAATCCTAGCTACTCAGGAGGCTGAGATCTGAGGATCACGGTTTAAAGCCAGCCCAGGCAAGAAAGTCCATGAAACTCTTATCTCCAATAAACCACCAGAAAACCAGAAGTGGTGCTGTAGCTCAAGTGTAGAGCGCTCGCCTTGAGCTGAAGAGCTGAGGGATAGCCCTCAGGCCCAGAGTTCAAGCCCCACCGACAAAAAAGAAAAAAAGAAAGTTCCTTGACTAAAACTGAGTGAATCACACACTTGAAGATCTCTCCAGAGGGCTAACAAGACAAAGCTTTCAAGACCCAGCAGGGAAAAGGCCTGGACTTAGATGCCTAGTACCTCCTTTGCCTATCAAGCCAGGATGCAGCCAAGGCTTAGAGCTGCAGAATTAAGATACCCTATCTAGAAGGATAAGGGTGGGTCTGGAGACACCATCCTTTCCTTAATTTTTAAGCAAGTTCCTAAAACTTTAAAAGAAAGAATTCCATTTTGTAAATTAAGTGGTTTTAATTATACACTATTTATTTTTATTTACTTATTTTTGCCAGTCCTGGGACTTGGAACTCAGGGCCTGGGCACTGTCCCTGAGCTTCTTTTTTTCAAAGTTGCCACTCTACCACCTGAGCCACAGCATAACTTCTGGCTTTTTGTTTATATGGTAGAGGAATCAAACCCAGGGCCTCATTCATGCTAGTCACTCTACCACTAAGCCATATTCCCAGCCTTATAAACTATATTATTTGTTTTATATTGTTTTTTTTGTTTGTGTTTTTCTCCTCTGTGCTGGAATCAGGGCTTGAACTCAGAGCTTTGGTGGTTAGCTGGAGATAGAATCTTAAGGACTTTTCTTCTTCAAACCACATCGTCAGATCTCATCTCAGTCACTTAAGTAGCTAGTATTACAATTGTGAGCCAAGTTTGCCCAGCTTATTTTTGTTTGTTTGTTTTTTGTGCTGTTAGGATCAAACCAAGGGCTTCCCCAATGCTAGACAAGCACTTTGCCATTGAGCTGCTATACCCTCAGCCTAATATTTTAAACTTTTTTTTTTTGCCAGTTCTGGGCCTTGAACCCTGGGTGCTGTTCTTAAGTTCCTTTTGCTCAAGGCTAGCACTCTACCACTTGAGCTTCAGCACCACTTCCAGCTTTTTCTGTGATTAATTGAAGATAAGAGTCTCATGGACTTTTCTTCCCAGGGCTGGCTTCAAACTGCACTCCTTAGCTCTCAGCCTTGAAAGTGGCTAGAATTACAGGCAAAGAGCTTTCTGATCGGGGCTCCAGTGGCTCAAGCCTATAATCCTAGCTACTCTGGAAGCTGAGATCTGACAAATGAAGTTCACAGCCAGCCCAGGCAGACAAATCTGAGACTCTTTTCTCCAACTAACTAGTAAAAAAACAAGTGTGAGCACCAGTAGTTCATGCCTGTAATCCTAGCTAGGCAGGGCAGCAAAGTCTGTGAGACTCTTAACTCTTAACTTACCACCACAAAGCCAGAAGTGGAACTGTGGCTCAAGCACTAGTCTTGAGCAGAAAAACTAAGCCAGAGTATGAGGCCCAGAGGTCAAGCCCCAGGACACACACACACACACACACACACACACACACACACACAGAAAAACTAACACACACACACACAGAAAAACTAACACACACACACACAGAAAAACTAA
>NW_012267267.1:2092843-2102585 GCF_000151885.1 Dipodomys ordii
AAAAAAAAAAAGAATGACTTAAGAGGGGCTGGGAAGGTAGGTCAGTGGTAGAGTGCTTGCCTTGCATGCATGAGGCTCTGGGTTCGATTCCTCAGCACCACATAAGTAGAAAAAGCCGGAAGTGCTGCTATGACTCAACTGATAGAGTGCTAGCCTTGAGCTGAAGAGTTGAGGGACAGTGCCCAGGCCCTGAGTTCAGGTCCCATGACCAGCAAAAAAGAGAGAGAGAGAGAGAATGCCTTAAGAATTTTCTCCCTGCTCATTTTCTCCCCTTCAATTTGCCCACATTTGAACTTTACCTTACCACTTGTCTCTTAGAAAGGAACTCTTTTTTTTGGGGGGGGGTCCAGTCATAGGGCCTGAACTCTGGGCCTGGGCGCTGTCCTTCAGCTCTTCAATCAAGGCTAGTGGCCTACCACTTAAGCCATAGCACCACTTGCAGCTTTTTTCTGTTTATGTGGTGCTGAGGAATCGAACCCAGGACCTCATGCATGCGAGGCAAGCACTGTACCACTGAGCCAGCCAACTTCCCAGAGCCCCCCCCTCCACTCTTATCTTTATCTAACCACCAGAAACCCCCAGAAGTGGCATTTGTGGCTCAAGTGGCTGAGTGTTCACCTTGAGCTGAAGAACTAAGGGACATCTCCCAGGCCGGAGGCGGGGGGGGGGGGGGGGGGGGGGGGGGAAGGAGAGAATGGTGGAGAGGAGGGGAGACGGATCTATCCAGGGAACGAACGAGCTTTACAACATCGGTTAGCGGGGGGGGGGGGGGGGGGGGGGGAGTATTTTAGAGTCTGCTAAGAGTTAGGAAATGTTTAGGGGAATGGGGATACAGAGATAAACAGTCCATAGTTGCTTTTCCTTAATGAGCTTACTGTCTGCAAGATGTGACCAAAACTGGGCACTGGTGGCTCATGCCTATAATCCTAGCTACCCAGGAGGCTGAGATATGAGGATCACAGTTTGAAGGAAACCCAGACAGAAAAGTCTATGACACTCTTATTAACCAGCAAAAAAAGCCATAAGTATAGTGTGACTCAAGTGGTGGAGCAATAACGTCAACAAAAATAAAAGGGCTGGGAAGGTGGCTCAGTGGTAGAGTGCTTGCCTTGCATGCATGAGGCCCTGGGTTCGATTCCTCAGCACCACATAAGCAGACAAAAGCCAGAAGTGGTGTTGTGGCTCAAGTGGTACAGCGCTAGCCTTGAGCTGAAGAGCTGAGGGACAGAACCCAGGCCCAGAGTTCAAGGTCCATGACTGGCCAATAAATAAATAAATAAAGTAGCTGGGTACCAATGTCTCACGCCTGTAATCCTGGCAACTCTAGAAACTGAGATATGGGGATCAGGGTTCGAAACCAGCCCAAGCAGGCAAATATGAGATTTTTTATCTCCAATCAACCAGAAAAAAAAAAAGCCAGAAGTGGAGGTGTAGTTCAAGTGAAAGAGTGCCAGCTTTGAGCAGGAAAAACTCAAGAATGTGAGGCCCTGAATTCAAAACCCAATGGCACTGCAATCAATAATAGATCTATAATAAAACACAAAGTTATCAACTGGTCTTGCTCATAGCAAAAACTTGGAATCCAAGTCTTCTTTACCCCGACATTAATTTAATTTCTAGCCCAGAATATTTCTAAGAAAGAAGCCTGATGATGGCATTAACTTGAATCCAACTTCAATGATTCACAGTGGCCTCAGTATAGCATCTGCCTTCTTGGGTATAGCAGGCCAGCCGTTCAGGATCTGGTCAACATTGACTTCTCAAGCCTGATCACTTGCAACCCTTCCCCTCTCCTGCTCTCCATCTTTCTCACTAGGCCCCAAATCCGTGCCTCAGCCATCTTGTACACATACCTGCAATTTCCCTCAGGTTCTTTTTTGTCCCCTTATGGTTCCTTGTGGCTAGCTAAGACTCCTGTTTTTCAGGTCCTAAGGGACAGGTCACCTCCCTTCCTGACCCCTGGGATTGGGCTAGGAGACTCCTACCACTGAGCTCCCCCATCCCAGTACCATACTGGAGAGGGCCTCTAACACTGGCTCCCCTCCCTCCAGCTTGTGAGGTGGCACCTGATAAGCCCCCTGACCCCCCCAGCATCCTTGCACGACCTAGAACAGCGTAAGCTGCTCCTTTATATTTTTCTTTCATGACAAGTCCATTTGAACAAGTTACAACTTTCTCCTTCCAACCCCAGAGGCCCCATTTCCCAGCAGCAATCGCTCCCAAGCCCTGCTCCCTGGCTGGGGGAGGGGAGGCGAGTGGCAGTCCTGCAGGGATCTCCTCAAAAGAGACGAAGGAGGCAGGGGATCGTGAAGGACCTTTGTATTCTCACCAGGACAAGACAGTCTTGCAACCGTCTCCATTAGATCCTGCCCCCCGCGCCCCCCCCCCCGAGCTCACTCAGCCTCCCCTCCAAGGGGTCCCACTCTAGACTCCACGTCGGACTCCAGAAAAATCTTCTTCCCAAAATGGTCTCGGGCCTCCCCCCCACCCTCGACCCCCTTGGCCTCAGCCTCCTCTCTCGCCCTCAACCTCCTTTCCTCAGCCTCCCCCGCCTCACTTCGACCTCCTTCTCCCAGCCTCCGCCCTCTGCCTCTTCCCCAACGCCCAGCCTCCCCTTCTCCAATCTCCCCAACCCCGCCGGCCCCGCCCCCGCCTCCTGGCTGGTGCTCACCATCGTAGTAGTAACAGACTTTCCTTTTGGTGCCCTGAGTATGCGCCATCTTGCTCGCCTCCCAGCCCTCCCGTCAGTCAGTCGGTCGGTCCGTCCGCCCGCCCGCCCGCGGCTCTGCGCTGCGTCCGACCCGAGGGGAGGGGCAGTCCTGCTGCCGCCCCGCCTGTCCCCTCCCGGCTCACCTATAGCCACGCAGCCCGGGCACCGCTCCAGCCAATCAGCGCGTGGGGAGGCGGGCCCGGAACTCGGCAGGGGGCAAGGGCTGAGCTGAGCGGCGGCCGAGGGCCCCCTGGGCCTGTACCAAGGGCCGCGGCAAAGGGGTTGGGGAGCTTCCCGGGGACCGTACCATCAGTCCCGGGGGAGGAAAGCAGCTCTGTAAAAACTTCAGCCATCCTCCTTTCTGGGTTTGGAGATCAGAGGCCAGCTTTCTTATTTTGCAGAGAATAAACAGGCTTCCGGGGGATACGTGACTTGCACAAGGTCACTACAGCCAAGGAAAAGGCTGAAGCTGCTTTGGCGTGGCGAGGAGGGAGGAATGAAATAACAAAGGGAAAAACATTGTCCACAGCCTGCTGTGGACCAAGTAATGAGCTTTACCAATAATAGTTCAATAGTCACTTACTCCGGACAATAAGACAATAGCTCTGGTGGAGGGTTTTTGTTTGTGGGTGTGGTTGTTGTTGTTTGGGGAGGGGGGGTGTATTTTGTGTGAGTGTGCCAGCCCTGAGGCTTGAATTCAAGGAGTGTTCACTGTCCCTAATCTTTTTTTTTTTTTTTTTGTACAAGGTTAGCACTCTAGCATTTGAGTCCCTTGATTTGTTTGCCTGGGCTGACTTTGAACCTTGATCCTCAGGTCTGAATAGCTAGATTTAAAAGTGTGAGTCAGAGGCATCTAGCTAAAAACCTTTCTAATCCCAAAGCAGGCCTAACCCAAGCCGACTGAGGAGCCTTTGGAGGGTGGAGAAAAAATGGAATTGCCCCGTTATTAAGAGAAGAAGGTTTCTCGACTTTGACACCATTGACATTTTGTGCTGAATAATTCATTGTTATGGTCTGCCCTATGTATTATAGACATTTATCAGTGTTTGGCCTCTTTCCCCTTAGATGTCAGTAGCACATACACACTCATTCTGGGACAACAGAATCATCTCTAGACAGTGCCTAGCAGGGAGTGAGCTAGCTGGGATGTAAAATGATTACCAGCTCTCCCTTTGAGAACCATCGCCCTTGATCCTAGAACCATGCATCAGTCAAAAACATGTCATACCTAGAAGCTGAAAGAGGAAAAAGCCCAATTCTGAGCTTTAAAATAGCAGCTACAATAACTTTAATATTTAGTGAGCACTTACAATGTACCAAACAGTTGTGGTAAATTAGCTGTTTATCTGTAGTCCTACAGACAATAAGATACATTTTTATGCCTTTTTCCCCTCTTGAGACAGGTGTTTCACTAACTTGTATCTTAAACTCCTGAGCTCAAATGATCCTCCTGACTGCCTCCTGAGTGCTGAGATTACAGGAGTATACCACTATACCTGGCCCTTTTCTATCTCTCACTTTTTTTAAAATCAGTCCTGGGGCTTGAACTCAGGGCCTGGGCACCATCTCTGTGCTCTTTTTGCTCAAGGCTAGTTCTCTACCACTTTGAGCTACTGTGCCACTTTTGGTTTTCTGGTGGTTAATTGGAGATAAGAGTCTCACAGACTTTCCTGCCAGGCTGACTTCAAACCAGGATCCTCAAATCTCAGGCTCCTAAATAGCGTGAGCCACTAAACCCAGATTCCTTTTCTCTCTTTAAATGTTATTGTGTTACTCACTTGGGACTACATTTGGACCTTTAGCTATAAGGTAACATAAGATCTAAGGTTAGGTTGTGTTAGCATACAAAAGAGCAAACTTTATTCCCAGTTCTGTGTTGCTGCTTTTTTAACTGGCCTTCTGCAGTTTTTGCTTAACCTTTCCAGGGCTCCATTTCTCTCTCTGAAAAAGGGTGAGGATAAGAGAGCAAAGTTTACCTGCCGTACACAGTGTCCAAAACAGGAGAGAGGGGTGTGGAAGCAATGAGATCATGGTGTGGTAACATTTTGAGAAGTGCAGAGCAAGGCTCATAAGGCAGGTAGGTGAGTGAATGTGTTTAAATTATTATGACTCAGATGTTCTTTGCATATTTTTATAGCCCATTGTGTGATAATAATATAATTTGTTCATTTATCTTACTGCATCTGGGCATTTTAGGTACTTCTCAGTTTTTCATTGTTAACAGGTGCTGCTCTAAATTTGTTCACATATTTTAAAACTTGGCCTTTTTGCTTCCATAAAGAAATACAGGGGCTGGGAAGGTGGCTCAGTGGTAGAGTGCTTGCCTTGCATGCATGAGGCCCTGGATTTGATTCTTCAGCACCACATAAACAGAAAAAGCCAGAAATGGCGCTGTGGCTCCAGAGGTAGAGTGCTAGCCTTGAGCAAAAGAAGCTCAGGGACAGCATCCAGGCCCAGAGTTCAAGCCCCACGACCAACAACAACAACAAAAAAAAAACAGAAAGAAAGAAAGAAAGAGAAAGAAAGAAATGTCAAGCCATGGGCTGGGAATGTGGTTTAGTGATAAGAGTGCTTGCCTAACGTGCATCAAGTCCTGGGTTCAATTCCTCAGTATCACATAGACAGAAAATGTTGGTTTAAGTGGTAGAGTGCTAGCCTTGAGCAAAAGAAGCTCAGGGACAGTGCCCAAACCCTGAGTTCAAGCCCCAGGACTGGAGGGATGGAGAGGAGAGGAGAAAGAAAAGAAAAGAAATATGAAGCCATGTGCTGGTGGCTCATACCTATAATCCTAGTTACTCAAGAGGCTGAGATCTGAATATCACAGTTCAAAGCCAGCCCAGGGAGGAAAGTCTGAGACTCTCAATCTCCAATTAACCACCAAAAAGCTGGAAGTGGGGTTGTGGCTAAAGTGGTAGAGCACTAGCCTTGAGCAAAAGCTCAAGGACAGTGCCCAGTGCCCAGGTCCTATTTCAAGCCCCAGGACCAACACACACACACACACACACACACACACACACAAGAAATATGAGCCAGGCATAGTGGCATTGTCTTGTAATCTCAGCATTCAAGAGGTTGAGGGGCTGGGAAGGTGGCTTAATGGTAGAGTGCTTGCCTCACATGCATAAGGTCCAGGGTTTGATTCCTCAGCACCACATAAACAGAAAAAGCTGGAAGTGGTGCTATGGCTCAAGTAGTAGAGTGCTAGCCTTGAGCTGAAGAGCTGAGGGACAGTGCCCAGGCCCAGAGTTCAGGCCCCACGACTAACAAAAAAAAATAAAAAATAAGAGGTTGAGACAAGAGGATCTCCAGTTTAAGGCCTTGTCTCCAAAAGCAAAACAAGGACTGAAGGCCTGGGTCAGTGGTAGCACTCAGTATCAAAAATAAAAAAAGCAAAACAAAGAAAGAAAGGAAGCCGGGTGCTGGTGGCTCACGCCTTGTAATCCTAACTACTCAGGAGGCTGAGATCTGAGGATCATGGTTCAAAGCCAGCCTGGGCAGGAAAGTCCCTGAGACTCTTATCTCCAATAAACCTAGAAAACTGGAAGTGGTGCTGTGGCGCAAGTGGCAGAGCGCTCACCTTGAGCTGAAGAGCTGAGGGACAGCACCCAGGCCCAGAGTTCAAGCCCCATGACCAACAACAACAACAAAACAAAAGGAAAAATGGGGAAAGAAGAAAGGAAGGAAAGAATGTGGGGGAGGAAAGAAGGAAAAAAACTTTTCTTTGTCAAACACATTACCATGTTCAGATATCTTTAATGTTTTTTTTCTCTTTATCAAACTATAGATGTCAAAAAACCTTTAATTTTCCTCTTTATTATAAAAACAACAGCACATATTGATGATACATAGTTACTAACACTTGGTTTCCTGATCTAGGAGTGGAGGGGACTCCTACAGAGGGAGAGTTAATGCTCACCTGAATGAGATGCCCACTCCTCAACTCCAAGAAGACAGGTAGGCCCAAGGTAGCCAGCTTTTTTTTTTTCAAGAAAAGGCAGAAAGAAATATGAAGATATATATATAAACTCTCCTCAGTTTTGTAAATTAGCTAATTTAGTCTACTTTTAAAAAGCTGGTATTAAGCCGGGCGCTGGTGGCTCACGCCTGTAATCCTAGCTACTCAGGAGGCTGAGATCTGAGGATCAAGGTTCAAAGCCAGCCCGGGCAGAAGAGACCGTGAGACTCCTATCTCCAATAAACCACCAGAAAACCGGAAGTGGCGCTGTAGCTCAAGTGGTAGAGCGCTGGCCTTGAGCTGAAGAGCTGAAGGACAGCGCCTAGGCCCAGAGTTCAAGCCCCCACGACCGAAAAAAAAAAAAAAAAAAAAGCTGGTATTAGCCAGGCACTGGTAGCTCATGCCTGTAATCCTAGCTACAAGGAAGCTGAGATCTGAGGATCATGGTTCAAAGAGAGCTGGAGCAGAAAAGTATGTGAGACTCTTATCTCCAATTAATCACTCAAAAACCAGAAGGGGCACCATGGCTCAAGTGGTAGAGTGCTAGTCTTGAGCACAAAGAGGTTCAGGGACAGTGCCCAGGCCCTGAATTCAAGCCCCACAACTGACAAGAAAGAAAGAAAGAAAGAAAGGAAGGAAGGAAGAAAGAAAGAGAAAGAAAGAAAGGGCTGGGAAGTTGGCTAAGTGGTAGAGCGCTTGCCTTGCATGCCTGAGGCCCTGGGTTCGATTCCTCAGCACCACATAAGCAAAAAGAAAAAAGCCGGAAGTGGCGCTGTGGCTCAAGTGGTAGAGCGCTAGCCTTGAGCTGAAGAGGAGCTGAGGGACAGCACCCAGGCCCAGAGTTCAGGCCCCACGACGGGACCAAAAAAAAAAAAGAAAGAAAGAAAGAAAGAAAGCTGGAAGCTGGTATAGCCAGGCATTGGTGGCTCATGCCTATAATCCTAGGTACACAGGAAGCTGAGACCTGAGGTTCATGATACAAACACAGACCAGGCAGAAAAGTTCATGAGACTTTTATTCCCAATTAACTAGCAAAAAGCTAGAAGTGGGGCTATGGCTCAAGTGTATAGTACCAGCAAAACAATCCAAGTGGAAGTGGAAGTTCCTAGGGGCTGGGAATGTGGCTCAGTTATTGCCTAGCATGCATGAAGTCCTGGGTCTGATTCCTCAGAACCACATACACAGAAAAAACATGGAAGTGGTGCTGTAGCTCAAGTGGTAGAGTGCTAGCCTTGAGCAAAAGAAGCTCAAGGACAGCACCTAGGCTCTGAGTTCACAAGCCCCAGGACTAGCAAAGAAGAAAAAAAGAAAAAAAAAGTGTAAGGCCCTAAATTTAAGCCCCAGTACTGGGGCACACACACAAAAGTAAAATTTTAAAAATTAAGAAAAAAGAAGCTATTTCCCATATATGAAGGTTCCTAATAAACGTTGCCCTGAATTCTCTGGGGAGGGAAGAACCCCATAAGAAGGGGTTTACAGAGTTCATACAGCAGTTACAGGGTAAGCCTTTTAGGCCTCAGAAGCATCAGGGCTGGAAAAAAAACCTAGGCATCCATTCATCCCTTCTTATATCCCAAGTCAGAATTTCCAAATTTCCATCTTCTGAACCCTACTTTTCCCCAAAAGAAAAATAGGTGGAGTGCAGCCAAGAGATGCAGAGCCTTTATGAACAGACATTTATTGAACTCCTGGTGTGTGTGCCAGGCACAGAGGTAGGGCACACAGAGGCATTAGGGAAGATCCCAGTTTGCAAAGAGCTTCTAGATGACCAGAGGAAAGACACTGGTGCAGAAGCAGGAATCAGTCATAGCCTCTCCTCTCTCTCTGTCTCGGGAAACTGGAGGATTCAGAGACATTTTAGACAATGTCTAAGACATATATGCATGGGTCCCACACAAAGAAGATGCATGTGAAGAGCCCACACAACCAGGGGATATGTGTAAAAGACACAAGATTTTGTGTGTGTGTGTGTGTGTGTGTTGCACATAGGCAAGATTCATGTGCAGTCCAGATGTGCATAGTTCCCACTAGTATGGCACAAAAGCTCCGCCTCTCCAAACTAGGGTGTTAAGACAGGGGAAGGGCCCCAGGCAGCTAGATCTGTCAAGGCTGAGGCTGATATTGGCCTTCTGTGGCTGTGAAGAAGTCCTCCAGCACACTGCGCAGGTAGTCAAAGGTGGGCCTCTCCTCTGGGCGTTCCTTCCAGCACATCATCATGAGGTGGTACAGCTCCTCTGGACAGTTGTCAGGACGCACCATTCGATAGCCTCGCTCCAGGTTCTGAATCACCTCAGGATTGGTCATCCCTGGAAGTTGATGGGAGAAAAGTCATCAAGTCTCCAGGCTTTGGAGGCCCCTAGGCAAAGTTTGTACCTTGAATGTCCTCCAAAGATCTATGTGTTAAAGGTCTGGTTCCCAACCCAGCTAGGGAACCTTTAGTGGGTGGAGTCTAGTGGGAGGAAGTTAGATTATTGGGACTTGCCTTTTGAGCCATACTGGGACCACAGACCCTCTCTGCCTTACTTTATTTCTTGGTTGCCGTAAGTTGAGCAGTTTGCTCCTCAACATGAAATGCTGCCTGACCACAGTCTCAAATAAACAGATCCTTGAAATTGTGAGCCAAAAGAAGCATTTCCTCTTTTTTTTTTTTGCCAGTCCTGGGGCTTGAACTCAGGGCCTGAGTTCTTTTGCTCAAGGCTAGCACTCTACCACTAGCACAGTGCCCCTTCCAGCTTTTTCTGTTTTTGTGGTACTGAGGAATTAAACCCAGGCCTTCATGCATGCTAGGCAAGCACTCTACCACTAAGCCACATTCCCAGCCATTTCTTCTTTTTAAGTTGACTTTAGCAGAAACCCAAATAACATAGGTGATATGCAGATTATTTAATGAAATGTTGTGAAGACTAATCCGCACAGACACTGGTCTTCATCCATGATAGCCCACACTGGCAGAACCTCCTGGATGGCAGTCCATTTGAAGTACCTTACCATTTGAAGTACCTGATATACATTATATCTTTTTTTTTTTTTTTTGGGTCTGATCGTGGGACCTGAACTCTGGGCCTGGGCGTTGTCCC